>NC_047662.1:8428418-8728418 GCF_011762505.2 Arvicanthis niloticus | reverse complement strand
TTCCTGTCTCTTCTGAGTTCATTATGTGTCATGTATTGCAACATTTTTTACTTTGTCTAAAATAAGTGTTCTGAGATGCTGTGATGGTCAAGGTATTCACATTTTCACACAACCTAAGGTTGTCCCCTCTCTGGCTCTTGTCTTGCTCTAAGCCTTTCAGCCTAAATAGCAGACGAGCAGAATGGTTTCAGAAATGTTCCTCCAAACACTGTGCCCTTGAGTATATTTTGTGACATCTGGAGCCGGCTTTCATCATCTAGGCAATGCCAGTGGGACATGAAGTGGACATAGCAGTCTCTGTTTAGAATTACAACAAGGCCACTGACTGATGAGCCATTATTCACTTCATCTGTCTATGGCCACAGCCACCCAGTATGCAGCAGATTCTACTCCTGTAGTGTCTAAATGGTTTGTCCTCATGATCTGCAGGCTAGGATCTCAGCTGCAGTTTCTGTCCCATATTAAGAATGAGGAATTAAGCCAGAAATAGTGTAGCATGCGTAGCAGGATCTCTTGAGTTTGAGGCCAACAAAATCTACAGAGCCAATTCTAGGACAGTAAGGACTTCACGGGGAAAACTTGGCCCAGAAATTTCATAGCTAGTGGCTCTCTCTCCCTCTGAACCATGGTGTATTTTTTAACTCATCCTGCATCTCTTAGCCTGCCTATGGGAACCTAAAGGTCCCACCTCTTCTACCCAGCCATTGGCTGTTATCATCTTTATTGATCAGTCTAAATCCAACTGGGAAACAGGAACTTATTTGTTCACAAGCAGATCCATGAACAAAGCATCAGAACCAATCCCCACTGGGACGAGAGGTGTGCATGGCTTGAACCAATCCCCCATTTCCCCAACATGTGTTTCCAGCTGTAAACTGCACTGCACATAGTCATATCTGAGGCAGAGCCATTAGGAACGTAAGCAGGTAATGATCTGGACCTACTCCAGTAACAGTGCTCTTCTGTTAAACAGGGAACTTCAGCAAGGTACAAGAACAAAGTTTGTGTGGGAAACTGTGAGAGGGTGGCTATCTAGAAGCAAAGAAAGACATATTCAGAAGCCAGATCACCAGTGCCTAACATTGGGCTTCAGACTCCAGAACTAGAAGAAGTTAGAGATCACTTGGGTAAACAACCCAGTCTCTAGTGTATGCCATATAGCCAAGGCTGACCAATAAAAGCTACTCCAGGCCCACTGTGCGAGGTCTGAAATGCTTAAAACTATACCTACTTTAGTGTTCAGGATTTTTAAATATTTACATACACAATGACACATATTGATCATGAAGAACAAATTCAAACACATGATTCTTCGGTGTTTTGTACACATGCATTTGTCAAGGAAAGTGTCCAAAAAATGGTCTCTTAAGATGGCTCTTCAGGAAAAAGTGCTTGCTCCACAATTCTGGGGATCTGTGTTCCATGCCATAAACCCCCTCAGTGGAAGAGGATATCCAAGTCCTACAAGTTATCCTCTGACCTCCAAACTTGTGTCCATACACTCATGCAACCAGAATAACCAATGATAGATAGAAGATAGATAGATAGATAGATAGATAGATAGATAGATAGATAGACAGATAGAGTGGCTTATTGATTGATTGTTCTTTTGTTTTTATTTGTCTTTTTTCTTGAACTCATGTGATCAGAGAGGTGTGCTCACCCTCCTCATCGGGAACCACTCCTCCAACTCTGTTTCAGTCTGCTTTCCAGACAACTGCAGCTGTTAGGTGCCCAGGACCTACTCTGCACAGCTTCCCTACAAGCTTGCTGCCAGTCTAGACCAGAACTGGATATAGTAGGACACTGTACCTGGGTTCTGAATCCTTCAGACACGAGTGATCCTTCCTAACTTCTCACTTTGTGAGTCTAACTGCCTGTGCTAAAGATGCACAAAAGACAGCCCTTACACCTCTATATTCTGATGCTCAGATTCGCAAAATGAAGTAAAACTAAGATATAATGCCTGCAAACCACAAGCTATATAAATATTTCCTAAGGAGGGAAATTAACATGATAGCCAAGTTAGAGAAGTGAAAACACAGAGTCACAATCAAAGAGAAAATTTTGTAAATCTTGTAAATCAACTCAAATAGGATAGAAAAAAAATGATTCGTGGGAAAGAAAATAATAGCTACTGTCTGAAAGAAATGAGGACAACAACTTAGCATATGAAAATTGACTTCAAGGAGTAGTTAGAAACCACCAGAATAAATAAAGAAATAAATACATAACAGAATAAATAAATAAATACATAAATACATAAATAAAGCCCTGAAATGAAAATGCAGTAAGGTGAATACTAATAACTCATAGAGAACTTGTGGGAGACAGAATATCAGACTTCAAGAAAATGTAGAGGAGTTGGATGCTCCAGTAAAAGAAAATAATGAATTTAACTAATGTTACGTTTAATAAGGCACAATATTACTTACTGCTTGTAGGGAAGGGTCGAATTGAGAAACTTCTTTTGGAAATTGTCTAGATTTTCAATTAAAAAAAAAACAAAGAAAATCAGACATAAAACTACAACACACACTGCACTGTTTAGCAATTTGTTCATAGTTGGTTCCCTGAATGTTCTCTATAATTCTCTAAGTAAACCTAAACACATCTGAATACACTGAGGAAAAGAGACTCCAGAATTACCCATGTCTCTAGAGATTCTATCTAGGGTATCAACTCTTTTCATGATTATAATGAGGACCAGATTTCTCAGGAAACTTTTGAGCTTTAGTAACTGTTGTGATGGTTGTGACAGGTTAAAATGGATTCCAGCTCAGCATGGAAGTAAGAGCTCTGAAACACAAGCAAAGACCTGGGGGTCTGTTCTTAAAGCACAGGGTTTTGCACCTAGGGACACTTTTCAGATAGCAGGGCTACTTGTTTTCCATTGTAGTGAGTTTTATTCTTTCCAATATTATGCTAATGCAAGAAATGGTTTTAACACCTTACAGATTCAAATATGTAAATACATTAAACACAGCTTGATTAACACTGCATCTGACTTGAGTTAAGCAAAGAAATGAAAGTCTGTCCCTCAGAGGCATTTGACTAAATATGAGTCCAAAGCTGAATTCTCTACTTCATGTTCCTGTGTCCTCCATCCTCTGTCTGTCTGTTGAGTGAGTTCGAATCTGTTAGTATTTGAAGGCTTTCTTGCTTATCTCTCCCCGTGGCTCTACCTTCTGTCTGTGTGTATTTGGCTATCTATATACTCTGTATGTATCTGTCTGTTGTCTATTTGTATCTCCCTGACTGGCCTTAAGAAAGAGCTTTGCAGTGTTTATGGAATATCAAGGAAACCTTCACAAAGAGAAGGAATGAATAGTGTTCATAAATCTTTAAAACGGTTTTTTAAAAGATTAGGTAACTGACTCTAAGTGATAAAAACAACAAATATTTGCAAACATCATGTTTACCAACATATAACCATAATGATATATTCACATTGGAAGGCTGCTTTAAGCCTCTGTATTTCATGTTTTCAGCAAATGATACTCATGCAGTTTCTAAGCAGGGCATGGAAAAATGCATAAACTAGGATGGTAGCTATGTATCAGATTAGGTTGTAAAAGTTGATAACAAGAGAAATCCAAGGAAAATAATGTTTGTTTTTACATTGCTCTTTGAAATGTATGTTAAACCATCAAGTTGAGTACACATTAGGATCACAGTTTTAAATCTTACATTTGTTCAGCTTGCAATAACTCTGGATGTGAGATCCTGAACAATTCTCCATCTTTTAAAATGTTAGATCTTTTGCATAATCCATTGCCACACTTATGATTTTGCCAATGCATAGTAAAGCACCATAAAACCAGACTCCATGGAGTTCTGCTGGCTGTATTATTTGTATCACTGAGCAGTTTCTCACAAGTGGAACAATCTCCTTATTTTTCTAATCAAGAAAAATATGCAGTGATATGGATTTGTTCCAATGTAACCTTTGATTTTTCTTTGATAATTTTCAGAGCCTTCTTGAATTTAGTTAAAATATTCTGATGTAAAGCATCAGCTTGGAGTAAAGATTTTTTTGCATCTTTTTTCAAAGGTAATTCCAAATGTATTTCCAGGATGTTTGGATTTATAAACTGTGCGTGAGCATGTATCTCATCTACTACACAAAGAAATAATCCCTTAAATATTTACAGATCATATTTGTATGAATAGACTTACATGTGAATTTAAGATGGAGATAATACCTGAATAGTGAGTTTTAGTGTTTTGTTCAGGGTGTATGTTCTCATATGTGTAAAATGTTAGCATGGAAATCGAAGCACAGAGTCTGAATGGTTATCCCTGAAAACTACTAAGCCATGCTTTCATTTATTTTTTGGTAAACTTGTATCTCATACTCCCTTGAAATCAAGAGAGAAAGCAGACTTATTTCTGAGGGTCTGAGAGTCTCTACATGTTTTCTGTTTCAAGTCTTTCTAACTTAACCTAGTATTACTATGGCAATAAGCCTGAAATATTGCACAGAATCTTCCCTATTTTAGTTGACACCAATCATTATCTCTAATTCAGTGTTTCTAACTTTTGTAATGCTCACCACTGACACACAATTTTAATTATTCGTATGTGGGCAGATAAACCTGGAGTTGAATGAATGATTTTTCAGTTCTAAGAGCATTAGAAATACATGTTTGAAAAGGCTCTTAAGCATCACCCATGAAAGAGACATTCCGATTCCAAAGAGGCTGTTACTGACCTGTTGATAATCACCACTATAATGTTTACATTACAGGTTTTCAGAAAATATTCATGTCTTCAGCATATGTTTTATGAAAGACATTTGTTGGAAAGATGCAACATATATTCATCTAAGTAACCCAAGTGCAAACTGAAAACAACCAAGTCAAACTTGTTGAATCATTCAGCTTTATTTACAGGACAATGGGAACAGAGTTGTTGAGCACAAAGGACTTATACTCAGTATTTTTCCTGAAACATAAAACCAGCATTTGATAAGAATCATGAATACTGGATACTCGAAATGCACTTCTCATCTGTAGGTATAATACAGGATAAAGAACATGTAGTGTCTGTGGCTCAGTTTGTAAATCTCTCTTTTAAGTACAACTTGCCTGAATATGTTCATTTGAATAAAATAAACAGAATGCTGCCCATTTTATTACATATTTTGAGGGCTATCGTACACACATTGCTTATTTTCCCTTTGGAATGCATTATTGCTCTATCCATGAAAGTCTTATACAACAGTGTATTTTTCTGGATTCCACACTTGCCTTGATCTGGTAATATTTGATGGTGAATAAGGAAAAGTTTAATGAAAGATTCCCTACATTGTCACATTTTCAGAGTTTCATCAAGCATAAATAGTTGACATTATCTAAGATTTAAACATTAGATGAAGGATTTCACAAGTTTTTCGTAATTGTACTATTTCTCTAGTGTGGAACCTCAAATGTTACAAAGAATACACAATGGGTAAAATATTTGCCACATTTTCCCAAAAGAAAAATCTTTCCCCACTAAAAAATTTAAGATGTTTCCATTGACCTGAAATGAAGTCAAAGATATATCCTCATGCATTACATC
The DNA here is from genome assembly GCF_011762505.2 of Arvicanthis niloticus. NCBI lineage: Eukaryota > Metazoa > Chordata > Mammalia > Rodentia > Muridae > Arvicanthis > Arvicanthis niloticus. The sequence goes on along the minus strand of NC_047662.1, from coordinate 8,722,853 downwards.
TGTTAAGTTTCTCACCAGTGTGAACTCTCTGTTACATTCTAACAGATATGCCAAAAGTAAAGGATTTACACTTTAAATACATTTGAAAATTTTTCCCTCCTTTAAGTATTCTCTAATAAATTTTAAGATAATATTTCTCAGTAGAGGGTTGTCTCATTTACTTCAGTCATAAAGTTTCTATACTGTGTAAAATCTCTGATAATTTCCCAGACTGATATTGTGGGTAATGCATATGTCACAAACACCTTATTTGTAAGTTTTATCTCGTGTATGAATTCTCTGATGAGCACTAAGATGTGATGGTTGGGCAAAGCATTTTTCACATTCTCTACATTTGTAAGGTTTTTCTCCCGTATGACTTCTTCTCTGATGACTTCTCAGATTGTGTTTTTGTGTAAAGCATTTGTCACATTCACTACATTTGAAAGGTTTCTCTCCTGTATGCATTCTCAGATGAGTTCTAAGATGGGATTGCCTGGCAAAGCATTTGTCACATTCACTACATCTGTAAGGTTTCTCTCCTGTATGAGTTCGCTGATGAATTCTCAGCTTTCCTTTTTCAGTAAAGCATTTGGAACACTCACTACATTTGTAAGGTTTTGCACCTGTATGAATTCTCTGATGAATACTAAGATGCGATTTTTGAGTAAAGCATTTGTCACATTCACTACATTTGTAAGGTTTCTCTCCTGTATGAATTCTCTGATGAACACTAAGATGGGATTGACTAACAAAGCATTTGTCACATTCACTACATCTGTAAGGTTTCTTTCCTGTATGAATTCGCTGATGAATTCTCAGTCTGACCTTTTCAATAAAGCATTTGTCACATTCACTACATTTGTAAGGTTTCTCTCTTGAATGAATTTGCTGATGAACACTAAGATTTGATGATGCAGTAAAGCATCTGTCACATTCAGTGCATTTGTAAGGTTTCTCTCCTGTATGAATCCTCTGATGACTTCTCAGATTGCTTTTTACAGTAAAGCATTTGTCACATTCAGTGCATTTGTAAGGTTTCTCTCCTGTATGAATTCTCTGATGAATTCTCAGATTGCCTTTTACAGTAAAGCCTTTGTCACATTCACTACACCTATAAGGTTTATCACCAGTATGAATTCGCTGATGAATACTAAGATGGGATTTTTGGGCAAAGCACTTGTCACATTCACTGCATTTGTAAAGTTTTCCTTGTGTATGAAATCTCTGATGCATCCTAAGATTGAATTTTTGTTTAAAAGACTTTTCACATTCACTACATTTGTGAGGTTTCTTTCCTGGATAAAAGTTCTGCTGACTTTGAAGATTGTCTCTCTGGGTAAAGCATTTGTCAAGTTCACTACAATTGTAAGGATTCACTCCACTATTCTTTTGTTTCACCAATGGTTTATGTTTCGAGAGAAAAACCTTAGCAAATTCTGTATTTCTATTGGGTTCTTTCTTTCCTATGTGGATTCCTTGATTGAGACTAATGATTGAACACACATTTAAACCATTTGCACATTCTTTATACTTGCAAACTTCTTCAGTGTTCCCAGTTTTAGGTGTCCTTAGGTTTGAGAATTGAAGAGATGCATCTCTGTGGTTGGTTTTATAAGGTGTACTTTGGGTAGATTCATGAATCCTATTGCTGAGTTCATTGCATTTAGAAGACTTCTTTTGGATATTCGCAGGCTCATGGACAATGTACAATGTGTCTTGATCCAAGACCTTCTCATACATTCCACATATGTGATGATTTTCTGAAAAAGTGCAATTAGAGATGACAGGGATTACTCACATAGGTATGACGTGACTCAATAACCAGTGTTGGCTGAAGTTTTAGCTAAAATATACATTCTCATGGACTCATGCTCTTAAGAGAAATTTTTTTTAATTATTACATGTATCCTTAGAAGAACCTCAAATCTGATCTACATCAGATGATAGGAAATGATAATTGCCTTCTAAAACTCATTTTAATATTATACCTCCTACCTACCTCAAAAATATTAACTCATAATTGCTCCTGCTTAAAGGAAATACATTGGCAATGAGTGGATCAGAGACTGAAGGACAGTCATCCAGACACTGCCCCACCTGGGGATCCATTCCACATGCAGATAAGAAACAAAGACAGGATTGCTGATACCAATAAGTTCTTTCTAACAGGAGCCTGATATTGCTGTCTCCTGTGAGGCTCTGCCAGCACCTGACCAACATAAATATGGATGCTTGCAGCCAACAATAGAACTAAGAGCATGGCAATCCCAATAGGGAAGTTAGGGGATGGATTGAAGGAGCTGAATGGGTTTGTAACCCCATAGGATGAGTAATAATATTAATCAACCAGACTCCCTGATCTCCCAAGGACAAAATCACCAAGCAAAGAGTACACATGAAGGGACTCATGTCACCTGCTACATATGTAGCAGAGGATTGCCATATCTGGCAACAGTGAGAGTGGGGGCCTTTGGTCCTGTGAAGGCTCAGTGACCCAGTATAGAATCCTAGTGCAGTGAGGGGGCATTGCAGTGCGGGTGGAGGAGCACTCTCATAGAAGTAGGGAGGAGGGATGAAAGGAGAGGAGGAGTTACAGAGGAGGAACCTGGAAGGGAGAAAACATTTGAAATGTAAATAAAATAACAAATAAAAAAGAAAGAAAATTGTACTTTGCAGAAGGTAGGACAAATAAGTGATAGATCTGTAATAAAATACAAAAAAGTAGATCTCTGAACAATGTAGCTCTAATTTTATGGTTACAATTTGATTCAGAGTGACAATGTGTAGCATTGGTAGGTATAAATTTATGATGTAACTGGCATTGACATGGAAACCAGTAAACAGTTTTATTTCAGCATCCTAAATGAAAGGATAAATAATCATGTCCCAGAACTAAAACAATTGTCAAAACCTAAATAAAATATCTCTCCATAAAAACAGCTCTATATATACTTGAAACCTTTTGCAGTTTCTAAAATCTTAAATGAAGGAACACTAAAGCAATAGTAAGATTAATATACTGCAACTATTGTATATGCAGAAATAGAGCCTGCCAGTGGTGCTGCACGCCTTTAATCCAGCACTTGGGAGGCAGAGGCAGGTGGATGTCTGAATTCAAGGTCAGCCTGGTCTACAGGGTGAGTTCCCGGCAGCCAGGGCTACACAGAGAAACCCTGTCTGGAAGATTAGTGGTAAGGAGAGAGCTCAGAGAATTTAACACTGATTAATCTTCCAAAGAAAGCAAGGAAATGGAAAGAACACACAATGAAACATTATGATTTTAACCAGAAAAAATTATGATTTTCCCTTTTTTGGTAGTCTATAGATACTTCAGAGAGTTTCCATAAACACGAAATAGAAACATTCAAAGAAAGAATCAGGAAGTCAACAAGAGGTGCAATCTTACCAACAAACAATAGATTGTTGTAATTCTCCAACATCACATCCATGTACAATGCCCTCTGAGCAAAAGTGAGACATTCCCATTCCTCCAGTGAGAAGTCCACAGCCACATCCTTAAAGGTTAACGGACCCTGGAATGGAAAATTACCTATTTACTACTGGACCAAAATCTTTTCTTTGATAAAAAAGGAATTAATTAAGATATACTTTGTGATACAAATGATTGAAGAAAATATTGAAAGACAAACATTTTCAAAAAGTGCAATGGAAAAGTGTCTGAAGTTCTGAACTGTTGCTCTTCCACGGACAATCTATACAATGACTTACTGTAATGCTCACATTTAGAAAGGCTCTCACCTTCATGAATTTCCTTTGGTTACTGAGACTTTAGCAGCAAATGAAAGGTGGGCCATAATCACTACATTTGAAAATGTAGATACTGTGTAAAATACTCATAGACTTCCTTCTATTTCTCTGAGAGTGCATGATGTCATAATTACAAAAGCAGTAATCATTTACAGAATATAATATATACATTTGATGTCTAGATGCAGTAATGTAACTTTATGAAATATGGGTTGATATCAAATAGAATCCCAGTTCCACATCATAAATTGTCAAATTATAAAGACAAGAAACATGCCTTCAAATTTTACAATGCAGAGTTTGCTGAAATATGGACACTTGCTTCTTCCTGTGTGCAGCTGCATCTCACTTGTCTGTATTACAACAGATCTATTTAACAATCTGAGGACTCAGTAGAATGTTACATTCTTTCTAGATCAAACTGGTAGAATGTGAAATGCAGAATTAATGGATGAACTAAATGTCAGAGTTTTTCTTAAACAGAACAGAACTGCAGCATCAGGGCATACATTCAACATTGCATATGACACAGAAAATCAAATGCTTTGGGAAGTTATTTTATGAGAATATATTCAAAACTACAAAGTAGAGCAACCAAAATTTGAGAATATTTAAATTATTTTAATATTTTGTATAAGTTGGTATAATCAATACATATAATAACAATTTCATAAGTTCCATATGGTCTTTCATAACAGATTGATTAGATATGTATGTCTGAACAGGTGGCATAAGTGGCAAGGCATTCCAATAGAGCAGAATCATTTTCTTTGATCAAATTTTGTTTTCATATTAAAGGAGAATTATACCAATTCTTCTTGAGTATTTAATAATTATTCCTCATAATATTAACAATTTAAAATTTCAATCTTCTAATTTTAACCTTATTTAATTTTCTTCAGAATTTGACCACTTGTGTATTAGAATTATAGCTTGCATAGACAAGTATGATCTACAATTCTTCCTTTCTTCATGAAAACTGTAATTCACTGGTTATATATTGTCTCTATTACAAATGAGCCTGAAAAATGTAAACCTGGGGCATGAAAAAATGACTAAGAAGTAAAAGTACTTGCTGCTTTCTATAGAAACAGAATTTAATTCTTTCTAAACATATTACAGCTCACTACAATGTCTGAGTACAGTAAGCAGGGTTTGGTGCTGCACTCAGGGTTTTAGGGGCATAATGTATCATTCAGTGTACATAAAAATATTCAGATGAACACATATATGAAAAGAAAATTGTATTTTAGTGAAAAATAAAATCATTGCCACAACCCTTCAGTTGTGTAATGCATAATTTGGATCAAGAAGAATAACATAGGTTCTATCAAGCTTTCTTCCTGCTAAAGAAGAAAACACAAAAAAATTAAAAATTATATTTCATTTGGTGAAATAAGAAGGTGAAGACCACACCACTTCTAAAGATTGAAACCAAAAAGAAAGGAAAATAACCATGTCCATACTGAAAATTTACCACAGTGGCAGTATCTCTCATGAGAGAAACAGATTTCAGGTGTAAACACTTCAATGATTACTGTGTGACATAAAATGTCAAAGAGTTGTCAGAATACTGAAATCTGCATCAGATCACAATCACATCATTGGCAAAAGAAAGACAATTTCCATCCATCATCTATGCCTCTAGAGAGCTAATACATTTACTCTTAGGATTCAACACATTGGGTCCCTTATAATGTTACTCCTCTACAAATTCTACTCTTCCATATATTGAATAGTGATGCCAATTTCAACATATTTCCATATCCATATTCACAAGCTTGTGTCTGAAAATTTGACCATCCATGAAATACCACTGATGTGACACAAGAGACCTTACTTCCACACTAATATATAAAAGGACAGAACTTTACCCGATGTAGAAAATACCCATCAATATATTCTTGAGAATCATCTTTAATAGATGCCATGGAGACCAGCAGGTCTCCAGTCCATGGGAATTTTATGTTCTCACAGTATAAAATCCAGCAGAAATATGAAGATGTTCTATACATGAAAACCCAAAACATTACATTTTTATTATCACAGAAAAAAATAAAGATCATAGAAAAGAAGCCCTTAGATCATATTTCACATATAGATAAGTAATCTTTTGAATGGATTGAATAAAAAAGGGATTTATAAGAAATGTGGACAGAACACTGACCTTCGGAGTGTTCACCAGAGAAGCACTCATTATGTTGTTCTGCTTCTCCTAGGTGCTGTGTGAGGAACAATGATTAGAATTGTTTAAATTTCACATCAAGGATTGAATAATTCAAATTGGAAATAAATATGACTGTATTACAGATAATGCTAAACCACATTTAAAAAATATTTAAGAGCAAAATGATACCTGTATCTTGACAACATTTCCACAGATGTGACAGCATGCTATGATTTGTGTTCTGATATGAGTATAACCTGAGGACTATTTCTAACCTTAGAAAATACCAGGCACAAACATAAAACACATGTACACCTGCTGTAGAACACATTAATACTCAGGGTAATTATGGAAGACTCATCTTCCTGGACTAAAGTCAAAGAGAGATAGCTAGTGGGTGCCAAGACTGATTTCTAGATGAATGGAGTTTCATTAGTAATCACACTAGAATAAAACATCTGAGCCTCTGATGATGTTGCAGTTCACGCTATGCAGAAGATAAAGTCTATGTCTTTTCCATTTGTGTCCTGTTGCCTTGGAACACAAAGGTTCTATCTCATAAATATGCTGTAGTTCCACATGAAAGCAAGAATGAACGCATGGGTCTCCTGGCATAAATACAAACACATGCACATACATACAAGTACATACATGTGTTTACACATAAATAAAAACATAAGAACTCATTCTGACTGTTGAGATATTATTACTATGAAAAGTGCTCTTGACCATGGTATCAGCAAATATGCAGCACTTTCTAAGTATTTCATTCATCTTATAGTTCTCTTATGTCAAATATTTTCTTGGTATTTAACAGGTACAGGAATAGTTTCTTTCTATGACCCTGCATCACAAGCTTAGGTTGACACTTGGAAAGAGCAGATGGACTGTGGGAAATCATATAAAAATGATGAGAATTGATGAGGAAAATGATAATTTCCTAGAAACAAGTGAACAAGTCAGCTTTCAATGTCATACATTAAGCCAGAAAATAAGGAAGGTCCTGAGTTCAATTCCCTGCAACCACATCATGTCTCACAACCATCTGCAATGATCGGATGCCCTCTTCTGGTGTGTCTGAAGATAGCAACAGTGTACTCACATACATAAAGTACATAAATCTAAAAAAAAAACCAGAATTTGGAACTGACATTTTCTCAATACACACCTGTTTCTGGATAGACATTATTCTGTACTTTTGACAATTCCAGTTATTAATATCACTTGTTACATGAAATCTTTTTACACTAGTCAAAGTTTAAATAGCTATATGTAGTTTTCAGACACTGGGACTGTTGATTACAAAAAGGACATAGCATTCTAATGTAGTATTTTTTAGGAAACTCTGTCGGAGATTGGCTTCCTCAATTCCCAGATATACCTAGCTATTCTCACATCTAAGTGCTTTAAGAGTCTGCAAGTTTATTCCATTATTCTTGTCCTAGCCCTTACCACCAAAACAGGAGATATTATAATACCAAACAGTAGTAGTAAATACTTACCTATAGAATAAAATCAGGAGAGCATGGAATGATATTTTCAAGCCCTGAAAGAATACAAATGCAAATTCTAGATATCATTTATGATTCTTACCTCAGTTTGCAAAATATAGAACTCTGGGTTATTGTCAGGCTCTATCATGAAAGTGTACCAGAAATGTAAACTTCTGGGCTGGAGAGATGACTCAACGGGTAAAGGGCACTTGTTATTTCTGAAAAGAAACACAGTCAAATTCTTTCTACACAACAGACAAGTTGCAATTTTTGCCTGAATCATGTGTGATGCATTTAGTGACCATTTCAGGGCTTTTTGGTATGATGCCAGAATACAATGCATATAAATCCATACCGAAGTACATTCCTATAGCTAAATAAAATTTTAAAGAAATGAAAAAAATCTGTCTGCAAGGTCTGGTATAGCAATAGAATGGAGCAGGGTCAGTAGTACCTGTAATTTCTCCAGTGCTGATGGTTGCTATAGGCATAAGGCTTGCTGACATAATAATGTACATGTTATACTACATATCCCTCTTTATTATAATGTTCTCACTGCCAGTGTGATTGGGGAATGTTCTCCCTCCCAAGGGTAATGTCTACATAATAATCAAAAACAGCAGAATTCCAGTAAGCAAAGTGTGTCTGATATACAGCCAGGAAAATGGTAATGCTGTGACCTTCAGGACAGCACTAAAGGCTGTGGGAAGGAACCCTTAAAACATGAGGTGAGCTGGGCAGTGGTGGCACACGCCTTTAATCCCAGCACTTCTGAGTTCCAGGATAGCCTGGTCTACAGAGTAAGTTCCAGGACAGCCAGGGCTACATGGAGAAACCCTGTCTCGAAAAACCAAAAAAAAAAAAAAAAAACATGAGTTATGAGTTTGAGAATATATAAATTAGTGTAAGGACTATTCTTTAGAGGATTTCTCAAAAATGCAAAATACAGAGGTACAATATGAATTATATGAGGGCTCCATGAACCTGAAAGAGCAGAGGCAGCTGCACTAATGAGTCAGTAAAGGGAAAGAAATAGTTAAAAACAAACAAAAGCAAGGCTCCTGGTGCAAGTAATAAAGGAGCACCAGGAAGTGAGGGAGTGATGATCTCAGGACAAAATCCCACTCAGGCTTTCTGTTTCTGTTTAAAAAGAAAGGCAGATTTCTGAGTTCAAGAACAGCCTGAGAAAGAACAAGTTCTATGTGAGGAAAAAGTTAAATCCATGTATGGTAAGACAGGACTTTAACCCCAGCATTCAGAGCCATACACGACAGAAGCCATGCACACCTATAAGTTCAAGATTTATGGAAAGAACAATTTCCAAATGCCAAACTTAGTGAAGGACTTGAAAAACAGGAGGCTAATTTCTCACTTAAAAATAGCCTGTATATCTTGACTTTGTAACCAGAAAGCACACCCAAGTAAACTACAGGAGAACTGCTATGTTGTTTTTTTTTTTTTTTTTTTACTTCCTTTCTTTTTCTAAGAGTCAAGGGGCTAAGGTTTCAAAATGCTGACTAATAGGATAATCAATAGGGAACCTGGTGTAAATGATTGACATGATTTGGATTTTCTAAGGAAGTAGCTTAAGAAAGTCAAAGAATTGGCTTCCATTTGCAAAACTGAGCTATCTAGAGACCTGTCTCCAGCAGAGGACAGAGCTCTGAGCTTGCTTCCATCATGAACTCTAACTCATCCTTCCACCTCTCTGCATCACTCCTTAGAAAACTTTCCCACCCAAGGCAGGTCCTCTGGATCTGTCCATTATGACCACTCTTCAATGAAACATGAAACATAGCTACATGAAACATGGATACAGGAAGAGGGAAGCATAGAGCACAAGAGACTTCTACTTCTAAAATAAAAGTAGGGAGCAAAGTCATTAAATAGGACATTGCTTAATGCTTTTAAATAGAGGACTTCAGCACAGTATCCATCCCATCAATATCTAGAGAAAATTCTTACTGATACAAACCACATGATACAATCAATATAAAGGTGAAGATCAGATTGCATAAACCTGTAAGAAAACTGTTGTTAGCATTTCTAGGTGTTAAAACATAGTTAGAATCCACTTCATTTCATGTGGATTCTACATGTACTGCAGAATATATATAGTCTCTTCCTAAATGCACCTCTGTGCACTTCAGAAATACAGATGCTGTAGCACCCAGACTATGTATTCAAAAGTTCTGGAACAAGAGTTCTGAAGTGAAATCCCCAGGCAGTTACTGGAAACTGAACCAGAAAACTACAAGAACAGGTGCCCTTAACTATGGAGCCACATCTCCTGCCTTTGATTCTTAATTACCTACTGTGGAGACATAAATCCATTAAAAGTGGGAAAGAATTCATGGAGCATGAAAGATTCTTTCTTACAGTGTCAAGGTGAGTGCCAGATCAGTCAGGAATGACACTTGCACAGAAGTAGTGTACACTGAAAGCCGGGCAGTGGTGGTGCACACCTTTAATCCCAGTACTTGGGAGGCAGAGGCAGGAAGATTTGAGTTTCAGGCCAGCCTGGTCTACAGAGTGAGTTCCAGGACAGATAGGGCTACACAGAGAAACTCTGTCTTGAAAAATCTTGAAAAACCTAAAAAAAAAAAATAAATGAAAGAAAGAAAGAAAAAAGGAAAGAGAGAAAGAAAAAACAGACACACTGAGAAATAGTGAGACACTGGTTGTGAACGACATTTTCACAGAATTATGTACATGAAGGCTTACAAGCATGAAAATGAATCATTCTTACATAGTATAAAGACAGTAGTAAGGTTATGTAGAAATTAATGAATACAGACTCAGAGAATGCAATGACTCAGTATAACAGACTTGTTTCTGTGAAGATACTAAAGTTTTGAAAAAATATTGTTCAGCTGAGTTAAACTAAAAGATTGTATGTATGTGTATTAGAACCAAGCCAAAAAGGGGACACTGTAAAGTATTAATGATGTCACTATTACCTTGTGCAGTACTGTAATTATACACAAATGCATCCCAAATGAAAAATGGTGAGCCGCAGAAACAAGTGAAAAACATAAACCTCCTACATGAAAAAAGTAGAACACACATCAAGATTGTGCTCAGACTGAAGTCAGAAGAGTTTCCTCTAATAGTGTCTGAGGTCTGAACACATTAGCATCATAGCATTCTCCTGTCCTTAGGGAAATTCATACTAATGCTAAAAGGATAATATTGCATAAACCACAAAGAAGAAGAACACTAGCCGGGCAGTGGTGGCACACACCTTTAATCCCAGCACTTGGGATGCAGAGGCAGGCGGATTTCTGAGACCGAGGCCAGCCTGGTCTACAGAGTGAGTTCCAGAACAGCCAGGGCTACACAGAGAAAACCTGTCTCAAAAGACAAAAAACAAAGAAGAACACTAGAAAGACATCATACAAACCTGGTCTACCTCTACACCCCAAGCTTGGGAACAGAAGTAAATACTTGAGAAGGACAATTACACACCAGTTGTTAGAATATACACAGATAAAGATATTGTCGCTAAATTATATAAAAAAGGAAAACAAGCTGTGTCCTCACCAGGAATTCAAGACTCTTTCAACACCTAACACTAATCAATGTAACACTCCATTATTATGTTGGGATATTTGAAATTGTTTTTAGTTAGAGTGTGGTTCTGCCCAACAAAACACATTTAATCACTGTGGTTGGATTAGAGGCAAGCTCTTAGTTAATATTCACTTCAAGGGGGCTGGAGAGATGGCTCAGCCATTAAGGGCACTGACTGCTCTTCCGAAGGTCGTGAGTTCAATTCCCAGCAACCACATGGTGGTTACAACTATCTGTAATTAGATCTAATGCCCTCTTCTGGGGTGTCTGAAGACAGCTACAATGTACTTACATAATAAATAAATAAATAAATAAATAAATAAAACAAATAAATAAATAAATAAAACCTTTAAAAAAAATGGGCGGTGGTGGCGCATGCCTTTAATCCCAGCACTTGGGAGGCAGAGGCAGGCGGATTTCTGAGTTCAGAGTGAGTTCCAGGACAGCCAGGACTACACAGAGAAACCCTGTCTCGAAAAGCCAAAAAAATAAAAAAATAAAAAAATATTTACTTCAAACTCAAACAATGAAACCAGGTTTAGTATGTAGAAGGAAGCAACCATGTTTGAAAAATGAAGTCTAATTAAGTGGCAAAAGATACAGAATATCAGAAGAAGATCTGACAGAATAGGGTATACCCAACTCTCCTGAGACGAGAGTGGAAATGGAACCTACTTAAGGGAGAGAAAAACAGTCTTGGAAGAGAATACAGTAAAGGAATACAGTAGAGTTCATGGAGAACAGTACAGTAGAGTTGAGTGGATAGAGCAACAGAGAGGGAGAAGGAAGCAATTTTACTGGATGTGTTTTACAGAGACAGACTGAAGAGAGAACATGCTAGATACAGGTAAAGACAGAATGAGCAAGAGACAGACACGAAGCCAGAAGATGAGGAAAGATTCCAATAGTTAACTTAAGGCCAGGCAGAGCAATTCAGTGTCTGAGACAGGAGTCAGAATGAATAGCTCAGTCAGGAGAGGAGTTCCATCCTGAACAGCTAAGTTGAAGCAGCCAGTTAAGACTTCAGAAGGAACAAGAAATGGGGAGCTTATTTAGCAGGAAATTTCAGAGGCTGAAAACACACTAGGACTAGATAAGATTGTATGAAGGCTAGAGGCTTCCAGGACTAGAGGACCTGGCCTAGGTAAATAGATGGAGGCAGTAAGCCTCCCAGTCAACAATTACAATAGGAGAATAAAAGGTACTTTTACAGCCTAGTGGTAACAATTAGACATTGCTCAGTACAAAAGTTCTCAAGAATGTAAGTAGAGAAGAAACATACCTCAGAATAACAAAGGCATACAGAAACAAAAGAAAAGTAAACATTACAGAAAATCTCAACAATAATTATTCCATTCTAATAATGCCTAATGTTATACAGTGCATAAGTGAGAAAACAATTCAAGGACAGAAAAACATTTAGAGAGGACAGAATATACTATTGAGAAAAGAACTGTATTTTCTGGAGAAAACACTCAGCTCAGACCATTCACTCCACCAATAAGTATCTTGGACTCCCTGGTGGTAGCATTTATAGTGTCAAAACTGCTCTGAAACCTGGGGCAGGGCATAGAGTTACCAATGGCCTAACCGAGATTTGGATCCTGTGTGCTACATTCTCAATCTGCCAGGCAAGGCATAGACACAGGAACTATAGTGGAAAGACTGCTAGTGAGTAAGTGAAGGTTTTCTGGTTCAAGCTGAGGTCAGTTCCAAAGGGGTGGGGGGAAAGATGTTACAGTGGAAACCTGGATAAAATCCAATAAGGAAGTTTACAGGCCATAGAAGGGAATCCACTACTGACATTTGCTGCAGGTATAAATGGTCCTTGTCATGCATCCATTTCCTGAGGCTGCTTTCAGTCTGTGTAAAAGAAACTGTTTTCAATGGGCAACAGTTATTTCAGAGACACAAGACTAATGAAATATTGAGATAAACTCACTGCTGACTGCACTGCCTATAATGGGAAATCCATATCACCACATTTAATATTATTCTCAGTGAAAAATTCCAGAAAAAATTATTGAAATAGTATCAGGAAAGACCAAGTTCATGTTCTTTTTGGACTGACAGGGGAGAACCACCCCACCCCTTGTCTAATCCTGTAACACACTTAGATCCTTTGTTACAGTCTCCTTGGCCTTACCGTCCAGGGCTCTCACCGTTGATTTAAGGGTGAGCAGATATGGCTGAGAAGAGGGAGCCCTGAATATGGGAAAACCTTTGTCACAAAGTACCTAGAACTTTTCAAGAATCAAAAATAAAAGATGACTACACGTGACAAAGGATTTACATGAATGTAACTGAAGAATGAAAACTTATAAAAATCATTTTATAGAATATATACATATGTATATGCTTTTTAAGTTCTTTTAGGGACATGGAAACTTTTCTCTGAAACAAGCCAGACCAGTTCCAGGAACTGGCTGTAAAGAATGAAAGTCATTCAGGTGGTAAAAACACAATGACAGGGCTGTGCCTTTACAGCTGGAGCTAGTAAGAAATAGTTAATAAATAGTTGGTAAATGACAGGGTAGGGCAGTGACATGGTGAAACCACATTTTTGAGAAAAGATTGTACTGAGTAATTTCCATGGCCATTAATCTTTTAGGGTGGGTTTCTCTGGAATGTTTCACTATTCTTATGTTATGTATTCTTGGCAACTCCCCACTCCCCTGGTTTGTGGTTTTGCTCTTTAAAAGACCCCTTAACCCATCACTCAGTGCCAAACCTTACTCTTGTGAGAGAGCTTATGGTTTGACAGCCAGCCAATTTCCCTAATAAAGCCTCTGCCGTTTGCATCCAGGTACAGTGTCTTGCAAGAGTTCTTGGGTGGCCAAGATTTCTCGAGACTTCAGTGAGGGTCTCCCTAATTTGGGGGTCTTCATTTGGCATGTGGGGGCTCGTCCGGGATTTGTGACCACCCTACTCCGAGAGAACCCCAAATGGGAGGTGAGGGAACACCACAGTTCTCTTCCTGTCTTGTGTATCTGTCCGTCCGAGCTATTCTGTTCTGGTTTCCTGAAAGTGCACTTGTGGTTTGGTTTGGCAGTCGTTTCTGTCTTGTAAAAGACAGCAAACTATTTCTGTCTCAGCAGGAGGCAAATGGGTGACCAGCAGACATGCTAACGAGGGTTGCTGCCAAAATCTGGGAGACGTCCCAGGTGAAGGGGTGCCCCAGGGACGCCTGGTGGGTGCCCGTTTGGAGGCCGAGGAAGGCACAGTGGTCCTCATGGAAGAGAGGACGCAAGAGACTTCCCAGGAATCTGGTTTTTTATCTGGTGTTGGTCTACACGTTTGAGACAGATTTTTGTTAGTCTTTGTGTGTGTCTGTTTTGTTTGTGCTTTGTGTTACTAGTTACAATGGGGCAGGCTCAGTCTGTGGTAACTCCTTTAAGCCTGACATTAGACCATTGGGCAGAAATGAGGACAAGAGCTCATATTCTATCAGTTGATATCAAGAAGGGGCTGTGGCAGACATTTTGCACCTCAGAATGGCCAACCTTTGATGTGGGATGGCCTACTGAAGGGACCTTCAACTTGTCTATTATTTCTGCAGTTAAAGCTATTGTTTTCCAGGAAGGATCAGGGTAACATCCTGATCAACAGCCGTACATCATGGTCTGGCAGGACCTGGTCCAGAGCCCCCCTCTTTGGGTGAAACCATGGATAAAAAAGAAGCCAGGCTCCCAAGCCCTGGCTCTCTGCAGTTCAGAACCAAAACCAAAACCAAAACCTGTCTCAGAAACTAAGCCCTCAGTCCCACCTAGAATCTACCCTGAGATCAAGGAACCACCTGAATGGCCTAGCCCACTGCTGCCCCCACTACCAGCAACCACCTTCACCACAGGCTCCCCCGGCACTGGCTCCAAGCCCAGAATCCCAGGGAGCAGGAGAAGGGGGGCCAGCGGCTAGTACTCGGAGTCAGAGAGGTCTGAGCCCTGAAGCACCAGATTCCACCTTTTCTCTGCCTCTCCGAACCACAGGCCTGGCCCCCAGTGAGCCCAATGCTGTGCAGTTCCTACAATATTGGCCTTTTTCGTCCTCTGATCTGTATAACTGGAAAATTAACCATCCTCCTTTTTCAGAAAACCCCGCATCCCTGACTGGGCTGCTGGAGACTGTGGTATACTCACACCAGCCCACCTGGGATGATTGCCAGCAGCTCTTCCAAACCCTCTTCACAACAGAAGAGAGAGAAAGAATTTTCTTAGAAGCTCGGAAGAGTATTCGGAATGCTGCAGGTCAACTTCTGCAAGCTCCTACAGAGATTGATGAGGCCTTTCCCCTCAACCGACCATAATGAGACCATAACTCAGCTGCAGGTAGGGAGCGACTGTCCATCTAACGCTGGGCTCTTGTGGCGGCCCTCAGGGGGGCAGCAAGACACCCCACTAATTTGGCCAAGGTAAGAGAGGTTATGCAGGGACCCACAGAAGCCCCTTCAGTCTTTTTAGAGCGTCTCATGGAGGCATATCGTAGATACACTCCCTTCGACCCCGCCTCGGAGGGACAGAAGGCTTCTGTTATTATGGCTTTCATTGGGCAATCTGATCCAGATATTAGGAAGAAGTTACAGCGTATTGAAGGATTACAGGATTATGCAATTAGAGATGTAGTGAAAGAGGCAGAGAAAGTGTACCATAAGAGGGAGACTGAAGAAGAAAAGGCAGAGAGAGAAGAAAGAAAGAAGTGAGGAAGAGGACAAAAGACAGAGAAGGCAGGAGAAAAATTTGACTAGGATTCTGGCCGCAGTTGTAGATGAGGGCAGGCACCAGGGAACCAGAGGAACTAGACAGAAAGGGAACCTGGGTGAATACCAGGGGCAGGAGCCAAGGAGACCCAAAAGAGCCAGCCAAATGCTAGACAAAGACCAGTGTGCCTATTGCAAGAAAAAAGGTCATTGGGCCAGAGAGTGTCCTAAAAGAAGAGGACCCAACATTCTGGCCCTTGGTGAAAATGTAAACTAGGGGGGTCAAGGCTTGGCCTCCCTCCCGGAGCCTAGGGTAACCCTAAAAGTGGAGGGGACCCCCATGGATTTTCTTGTTGACACGGGAGCTGAATATTCAGTGCCCAAGAAACCCCTGGGGAAGTTGAGAGACAAACAGTTATCAGAGCAACTGGACAGAATTCATATCACCTTGAGAACTGTAAACTTAGGAAAAGGACAGGTGTCTCATTCCTTCCTGGTGATACCTGAATGCCCTACCCCCTTGCTGGGCAGGGACCTCTTGACCAAACTGAAGGCACAGATAAGTTTCACTCCCCAAGGGCAGGCTGTGGCCTGGGGTTCTACCACTTCCCAGTACTAACACTCTCCTTGAGGACAGAAGACGAGTATAGACTATTCCAACTGGATAATCAGAACCACCCCCCATTGGAATTAGAGAAAGGATCTTGGTCTCTGTTCACTGAGGCTTGGGCAGAGACTGGGGGAATGGGGATGGCCAAAAAATGTACCTCCGATTGTTACTGAGATCAAGGCAGGAGCTACTCCAATTGGGGTTAAACAGTTTCCAATGAGCAAAGAGGCTAGAGTGGGGATTCGTCCCCACATTGAGAGACTACTTCAACAAGGGATTCTAGTCTCGTGGAAATCCCCATGGAATACACCTCTATTACCTGTGAAAAAATCAGGCACTGGTGACTATCGGCCCGTTCAAGATCTCCGTGAGGTTAACAAACGGGTATTGGATATTCACCCCACAGTGCCCAACCCCTATAATCTGCTTAGTTCCTTGCCTCCAGACAGAACTTGGTATTCAGTTTTAGATCTCAAAGATGCATTCTTTTGCCTGAGACCTCATCCCCAGAGTCAGCCTATGTTCGCCTTTGAATGGAGAGACCCAGAGAGTGGAAAAGCGGGACAGTTAACCTGGACGAGGCTGCCTCAAGGATTTAAGAATTCTCCCACCCGATTTGATGAGGCACTCCACCGGGACTTGGCCCTTTTTAGGGCTAATAATCCACAAGTGACTCTGATTCAGTATGTTGATGACCTTTTATTGGCAGCAGAGAGCGTCCAAGAATGTAAAGAAGGAACAGAACACCTCCTAACTGGGTTGGGTAAGTTGGGGTATCGGACATCTATGAAAAAAGCCCAGTTGTGCAGGACTGAAGTGACTTACTTGGGCTACACCTTGAAAGATGGACAGCGCTGGCTGACTGAAGCCAGGAAACAGACTGTTATGCGAATCCCAACCACAACCACCCCTCGTCAGGTAAGAGAATTTCTCGGGACAGCTGGGTTCTGCAGGCTGTGGATTCCAGGGTTTGCCACCTTGGCAGCATCATTATACTCCCTGACTAAAGAACAAGGGGAGTTTGTCTGGACAGAGGAACATCAAAAAGCCTTTGATGCTTTGAAAAAGGCTCTGCTGGAAGCCCCAGCCCTGGCCTTACCAGACTTGACCAAGCCCTTCACCCTCTATATAGATGAGAGGAAGGGGGTCGCTAGAGGAGTTTTGACTCAGACTTTGGGACCATGGAAGCACCCAGTGGCGTATCTCTCAAAGAAGCTAGACCCGGTAGCCAGCGGTTGGCCTGCCTGTCTGAGGGCCATAGCAGCTACGGCTCTACTAGTGAGAGATGCTGATAAACTAACCCTGGGCCAAAAACTGTCAATAGGGGCCCCCCACACTTTGGAGAGCATAGTCAGACAACCTCCCGATCGCTGGATGACAAATGCGAGAATGGCACCAGAAGCTTATAAACATTTATGCAATCAGACTCTTGGGAGTCCAAAGACCTCTGTTAGCAGATTCTTAGTACCTGAAATTGATAAATGGTGGGCTTGCAGCTCTGGGCTAACACCATGTGTCTCCACTGCTATCTTTGATGAGAACAAAGATTATTGTGTACTTGTTCAGCTGATCCCCTGGGTCTATTACCACCCTGCAGGTACTCTTGAACGCGAATTTGAGATGCACCCTAGATGCTTCAGCAGAGAACCTATTTCCTTGACCCTAGCCATTATATTGGGATTAGGAGTAGCTGCAGGTATAGGGACAGGTACCACTGCATTGATACAGACACCTCATTATTTTCATCAGTTGAGAGCTGCCATTGATGGAGATCTAAGAGCCCTAGAACAGTCAGTAACAAAGCTAGAAGAGTCACTGGCTTCCCTCTCAAAAGTTGTTCTACAAAATAGAAGAGGACTAGACTTGCTGTTTCTTAAGGAAGGGGGGTTGTGTGCTGCTCTAAGAGAAGAATGTTGCTTCTATGTAGACCACTCAGGCGTGATTAGAGATTCAATGAATAAACTCAGAGAAAGATTAGACCAGAGACAGAAAGATAGAGAAGAACTGCAGGACTGGTTTGAAAATTGGTTCAATAAGTCCCCTTGGTTGACAACCCTGTTATCCTCCCTTGCTGGACATCTTGTGATTTTACTTTTGCTTTTAACCATAGGAACTTGCATTTTAAATAGATTAGTAACTTTTGTTAGAGAGAGAATAAGTGCTGTTCAGCTTCTAGTACTGCGACATCAATATCGGAATTTAGGTCAAGAAAATGATAGCTATGATGATACTGAGATCTAAGTTTTTATGATTAAAAACTGTCATTAGAGAAAATGGGGGAATGAAGAATGAAAACTTATAAAAATCATTTTATAGAATATATACATATATAGATGCTTTTTAAGTTCTTTTAGGGACATGGAAACTTTTCTCTGAAACAAGCCAGACCAGTTCCAGGAACTGGCTGTAAAGAATGAAAGTCATTCAGGTGGTAAAAACACAATGACAGGGCTGTGCCTTTACAGCTGGAGCTAATGGCCTTTACAGCTGGAGCTAGTGAGAAATAGTTAATAAATAGTTGGTAAATGACAGGGTAGGGCAGTGACATGGTGAAACCACATTTTTGAGAAAATGATTGTACTGAGTAATTTCCATGGCCATTAATCTTTTAGGGTGGGCTTCTCTGGAATGTTTCACTATTCTTATGTTATGTATCCTTGGCAACCCCTCTTTGTGGTTTTGCTCTTTAAGAGACCCCTTAACCTATCACTCAGTGCCAAACCTTGCTCTTGTGAGAGAGCTTGTGGTTTGACCGCCGGCCAATTTCCCTAATAAAGCCTCTGCCGTTTGCATCCAGGTAAGGTGTCTTGCGAGAGTTCTTGGGTGGCCACGATTTCCTGAGACCTGAGTGAGGGTCTCACTAATTTGGGGGTTTTCATAACAAAAGATAAAATAGAAAATGTCTCTCTTTCTCTGAGAATTTCAGTTTATTCTACAATATATGAGACTCCTTCACACAGTTCACACACATTCAGAGTCCTTTTCCTAGGAACCCTAAAGAGGAGCAAAAAAAGACTGCAACACAATTATTTTGACCAACATAATAAGACAGCTGAAATCCAACAAGAGCTGTCTCCAACACGGGCTGGCCAGGACCTAGTTAGGTCTCAAAGAAACTCAGGACAAATGGCTGACTGGGGTGCCTATTAACATGTCAATCTGGACATAGTTGCCTAGGTGCTTTCTTGACTCCTAGTTCCTCTCTTGGCCAACCCCTCTATCTTCCCTTTTCTTCATCCATATCCCTCCCAGTCCTCCCATGGGCTGGTTATGTCTGGACCCAGCTAGATACCTCTGATGGTTTTCCCCCTCACAAAGTAAAGTCCAAAATTAACCCATAAGCACCACCTGCCCAAGAAGCAGGTACCTTCCTGAAAGTACTGCTGCCAGTTGCACATCTTAGGAAAACATGAACACTCATTATAAACTAAAATGCCTTATCTGATTGTCTTTAGAAACCCTTGTAGCATGTGTCCAAAGTCCATCTCTTAGTCAAGATGTAATATTGAATAAAGCTTGCCCACATGGTGGAAGTGGTCTTTCTCTGCTGACATTCCTGGTTTACAGAATCCACAATATTTCTTCTCCTCAGCCAGACATTTCAGAAGTCCTGACTTCACTTTTCACTAAGACCTAAGGTGTTACACTAATAAGTAATCCTAAGAAGACACTGTAAAGCCCAAACAAAAAGGACCTCGGAAAGAACCTGGAAGTATTCATGGAATAAAATGAAGGATGCCAACACCTGACGAAAAAATAAACATGAAGGAAAAAGAAGATATCGTGAAAATGTCTCATTTCACTGAGAATTTCCATTTATCCTATGAGATGTGAGATTCAGTCTTACAATGAACACACATACAGAGTTATGTTCCAAGCAATACAGAGTAGGAGCAAGGAAGACTGCAAGAAAACTATTGTGATCCCAGAATCCAGACTGTTGAACTTCTCCAAATAGAGGTCTGTGTAAAAAGCCCTGACTGCAGGGTCTAAGCATTCCCACTCCTGCAAGAAGTCCACAGTGCAGAACTTAACAAACCATGATGTGCATGGGCAGAGTGCTTTTCATGATACATGGAGCCATTTTTCTTAAGTAAGGGAGCAATTATAATTATATAAAAGGTACTGTCTAGTTTTGTCCTAATTCATAGTAAGTTTTATATCTATGAAAATGTCTTGGCCAGATATCATTCTCTCACAGCATGCTGGGATGAACCTTAAAAGCATTCAAAGAGATTTCTGAGGAATGGCTAACTGTGGTGCCTATTAACATATAAATGCAGACATTATTGCCTAAGTTATTTCTTGTCTCCTGATTCTCTCCAGGCCAACCCTCTCTCCTCCCACCTCATCCTCAATACCTCTTCCCCCACAGCCCATGACCTGGTTCAGTCTTGACTGAACCAGATAACTCTGACTGCTTTCTCTCTCAGACTGAAAAGCCAAAAACTAACCTCTAAGCACCACCAGCACAAGAACCACATATCTTCTTGGAATGCTGAATGTTCCATATCTTAGGAAAATGATAAAGCTTCATGGGAAACTAAAATGGCCTATAAAACCCTCAGTAGCTTGTGACCAAAGTCCATCTCTAGATCAGGATGTGATATTTAATAAAGCTTGCCCACATGGTGAAGTGGGTTTTCTCTGGCTACACTCAGGGTAAACAGAACCTACAATATATCTTCTCCTCAGCCATACCTTACTGCAATCCTGTCTACATTTTCATTGAAACCTAAGGTGTAACATTAATAACTAAGCCTATGAAGACATATTTCTGAATGTTGTATGTATATGAAAGCCATCATATATGTCAGCGTATAATTCATGAAGAGTATAACTTACTCAGTAAATGTTGATTTTTACAGCCACGTGATGGTGGCTTATAACCTATATCAGGATAGAAAAAAGAAGTAGGCTTTAGGCATGAAAATAAAATATATTTTCCAATAAATCAAATCTGCATGGGTACCTCAAATGACTAATCTCTATAAAGGTCTCCCAAATGCCTTTTCAAGCCCCCCGAAAAAAGGAAATAAAATGGAAACCAGGGAATAGAAACGTTAGGAAACCCGGGTAAATTTGAATTCGAGGAGCTTTAAGACTTCAGTGAAGAGAAATCCCTTGTACAAACTACAGAGACTCCAGAGGATCTGTAAGGTTATTTCAGAAGAAAATATTCTGGCAACCATAAAATTATTTAAAACATCACCATAAAACCCAGTTTCTAGGATCTCAAACTTCCTGACAATGGTAATATATCCTCCAACAGAATTTTGAGAGTGACTGCAGAAAATGCACCCCGCTCCACACCCCCGCACTGCCCCTGCCCATTTCCCAGCCCAGCAGCAACTCTGACCTGGCAGGTGACAGGATCAACTGCTGGATGTCCTAGGAGGCCGGCATGGCAGTTGCAGCTTGAGAAAGGTTTCAGGTATCTCAAGTACTCAAGGCACTAGGATCACACCACGAGTTCCTGACCACGAGGCAGCTGAAATACATGGAAATGCTGGATTGGCGGAACTTCCTGTCACTCCCGCTTTGCTTCTTGGAGCAACTCCTTCTAGTCCCGCCCAATATTCAGTAGCTTCCTGTTACGTAATGCTTCTAAGCGAACCTACTTCAGGATCTTTTAATGAATTAGCTTTCCACTTCTTCACAGGAATTTTTGTTGGTTTGGATTTTCGCTTACTTGCTTACTTGCAATTGATTGTTTCTTTGGTTTTTCTTAAACTCATGATCGGAGAGGTGTGCCTGCCCTTCCCATCAGGAACCACTCCCCAACTCTATTGCAGGCTCAGGAGGCCCAGGACCTACTGTGCAAAGCTTCCCCGCAAGCTTGCTGCCAGTCTAGAGGAGAAGTGGATGTAGTAGGACACTGTACCTGGGTTCTGAACCCTTCAGATACAAGTGATCCTGCCTAACTTCTTACTGCAACTCTAGCACCCTGGGCTAAAAATACACAAAAGACAACAATCCCTCTGAATTCTGATTCTCAGAACAGAATCTAAAAAACTAAGTAGAAGATAAAATGTTCTAGGCTCAAAACACGGACCCTATACGTATTCCGTAAGGAGCACAATAAATAAGATATCCAAGACACACAACTGAAATCCCAGAGTTATGATCAAAGGAATTAAAGGCTATAAACCATGTAAACCCACTCAAAACGGACACAAACACAATAATTCTTGGGCAAGAAACTAATAGGAAATGCCTGAAGGAAATGACAACGACAATTTTAGATATGAAAGGTATTTAGTCAACAAATAAAATTAGTCCCGGGTTCCAGGTTTTCCCAACATCCCTCCATCCCTACCTGTTACAGGGTATTTCTGTCATTCTCAGAAACCTAGCCCAAGAGTTGGGCAAACCTCCTCCCAGCTGCTCTTCCTCATGTAAGGCAACCATTTTGGATACCTGGTGTTTTTTGTGGATCATTTACCCTCTTGGTCTTGTTCTGTCTCCTCCCTCTCCTCATGTGGCTCAGGGTTATGTCCACTTTATGTTCCTGTGTCTGGCAATTCTCATTCTTTTATTGATAAGTAACATTCCAGTTCACCAGACCTAGAGGGAGCCATAGCCTTTCCTTTTTACTTCATTTTTTCAGTCACCTCTCAGTAACTACACAGTGCTTTCTAATTCATGGCTGCCTTTTGCTTTAGTTGTTGTTACCATTTGACATTGACTGAAGTTTGCCTATAGGAATTCCCAACTATGAGGTAGAGATTGTACAGTGGGCATCAAGTATGTATTAGAAGAAACACAAAACGGACCCTGTGCTTTGTAAGAGGAACAGGAAGTGTTGTTGGAAAATAGAAAGTTCTCCTAAAATATGTTATTTCCCAAACTAGGGCTCTGTCTGCCCACAGAGGCAGAGCAGAGCTAGGATGCCCCAGCTGTCTGAATCATTTGATCTCTGATTCCTCCCAGTAGAAGAAAGGCTGCTGTCCTATGGCCCAGTATCATGGTAGAAGCTAATGAAGGACTGACTCTGGGCAGGCCCAGCAATAAGGAGCACCAGTGCAAGATTGCTACAGTGTTCTTCCCAGGAGAACTCTGATGCAGCTGTAGGGATCTATGATGTATTTATTGCCAACCTATGCCATGATGAGTTTGGGAACCAATGTCTGCAGGCTAGAAGAAGCAGGAGTGCTGACCTGTGAGAGTCTGATCTGCTGTGACTGAGACTGATAGATGACCCAAAATTTCAAATGTTTTAACTGTGTTGCTTAGGGTTAATATTGGTATTAACTATGGGAAAAACCAAATTAATTCCAAAGGGGGGGGCTATGCATAATGGGAAATGTGTTTGGCAAAAGCTAACATTTGGCTAGAGCAACCACAGACAACTGGGGCAACACCTCACCAAAAAACACCCAGGAGGGATTGCTACAGGTCCCAAAGCCAGGCAGGGAGAGTTCTCTTCCTCAGGAAAACTAAACATCACTGCTCTAAAAACAGATAATGTAAGACAAGATAACAAGGCTTAGGCACATTTTATAGACAATTCAAAAAAACTAAAAGGGGCCAAAACTGACTATTTTGACTAGTTTAGCATCAGCTGTATGTCTGATGCATAGAAGACCAAAGGCCAACACAAAGAACGCCTGTAAACAATATGGAGATTGAAGGAATGGTTAGCACTGGACAGATGTCACCATTATCTCTCCAAAATCTTGGCCTGCAAGTTGGCTACTTCAAGAAGTAGACATCCACTTGCAAGGAGTTTGAATTTTATCCCAAATAAAGCAAAGAACCAAATGGATTAAATGTGGAGAACCGGAAGGTCAGGTAGGAAAGTAGAGGCCATACATGGCTGATATAGCAATTGATTTATAGGGAAGGGATCTGTTACAGCAGTGGAAAGCACAAATTAATACCTCTCAGTTTCAGAGTCTGGCCACGAAACTAGTCAGGCTCCTAAAAAAAAAAAGTTAGATTGTTAAGGAATGTTATCCAAGGCATTTACAGACTGTCTAGACTGTCCATAAAGAAGATACAGCAGATGCTGACAATTTAGCTTTACCTCAAAGAGCCACTGATGATAAGAAACCAACAGACTTATCACTAAGGTGGTGGACTGACCAACCCATTTGGATTCATCAATGATCTATGACAAAAGAAAAGCTGCAGGCATCAGAACAGCTTCCAGCAGCAGTTGCAGACTCAGCATAGAGGAGTCCACCAGCCCTTACAATAATTCAGTATGTTTCATTTTTATCCAACAGGAGTCAAAAAACCTTTTTATGTTGTTCCAAACCTTCTCCATGAACACTTTATCAAAAGCAAGAATGGGTACATTCTTGGACTCGCTGATCTTGGATATACTTTCTCCAAGTAGAACTGAATAGTTTAAAAATTTGTTGGATCAGGTTCACTCAGTGTAACAGGCCAGCCTGGGAAATATGTTTTACTTGATAGGGTGTAATGCAAATGGCATGACTGCAGGGATCACAGGCAAGTAGAGACAGGTATCTAACAAGTGCCACCTTCTCAGCCAAAAGGTCTGAGGGGAGGAGCCTTCATCCCTTTTTTCCTTTTCTCTGGTTGGTCAGATGGCCCATACTGGCATTCATCCTGGTGTTGTGAATTCCTGTGGAAAAAGACAAGCATATTCTCCTCCCTGTGTCAGCAAGGGGGCAGGTAACTGCCATTATGATGTTAGGGGATCTCTCCACTGTACCAAGAGAAAAGGGGTATTTCTGGGGAGGAAAGTCCACTGTTTATGGGCAGGGTTTAATCCTTGATCATCAAAGCTGAGGAAATTTATGTAAAACAAGGCCACTACCAGCATCAGGTGAGGATCATATAGGGACTCAGGAAAAGGAGGCCCTGTGTGGGCAGCATTTTATAGAATTGGGGGTCATCCCATTTTAAACCTCAAGTCTGGACCTGTGGGTCTAGGGAGGCAGCTGTGAGGCAGGGGATTGTCAGAACCCAACCACAAAAGGTTGTAAATGTGAGTGAGGCTTGTAAGTGTGGGAGAGGTAGGGCAGTAGTGTCTCTGGCACAAAGTTCTTGCCATGGCTACTGGGGAAGGAAGGGACTTAAGGCTATCACCAGGCAGTCAGATTCTTTCAAAAAATGTTTCCTCATCACCATCTGAAGGGTCTGCAAAGGCCAAGTGGGCTGGAGGAGAGGCAGATATGGACACATTCACATTTGCCTGTTTCTGACAATGTTTATTGTGAGTGGCAATAACTTCCTCAGGGGAAGATTTTAGACTAGTAGTAATGTCAATAAGAATAAGAACAAAAGAGGTAGGGAAACTATCCCAAAATTCAGTACATATTTCTCAGCCTGAAAAACAACCTTCATCCAGAAATCAGTTTCCCACATGTTTTCAGAGCAATGCATGGGACTAGAACTGCTGCCTCAGTCCTATCCTGTGTAGCCCTGCAGTGTACACCTTAAACTGCGTGCAAAGACATTTCCTGTTGCTGCAGTGGATACTTAATTACATAATTCAAAGGGTAATTTTAAAACTCTGTTGTGGGACAGCATTTTGTTTATGGGGTGGGGGTTGTTTGTTAGTTTTTTGGTTTTTTGAGACAGGGTTTCTCTGTAGCCCTGGCTGTCCTGGAACTCATTCTGTAGACCAGGATGACCTCGAACTCAAAAATCCACCTGCCTGTGCCTCCCAAGCTGGGATTAAAGGCATGCATCACCACTGCCCTGATGAGGTGGGACAGTGTTTTAACTAAAGAATTTGGGAAGTTTAGTAAAGAGAAAAGCAAGGTTATTGTCCTGGGGAGCAACAGACTGAGATCGAGGTGTCCTGAGTCAATACAGCTTGTTTCAGAAACAGTTTTAAATAGGCTGAAGATGTAGTTGTCCTGGAATTAATATGTCCTGGTATTGGGAGCCGACTTTAGTAGAAAGCGGCTAGATCAACTTTGCAGCCATCTGGAGCCATATACCCTGATGAAAGACATGGTTTTCAATAGCCTATAACAACTGAAGCACACTCTGATAAGTATATTGTTTATCCCACATAGATTGTTTTGATGTTTAGTAACCCCAGCTGTATGGTGCACATGGTAAAGTGTTTTCACCTGTGTTCTCCTGCTTCTGTTTATAAATACCCCAGATTTCCTTTCAATAAAAGAGACAGGACAAGAGAGACTGGACGAGAATTAAGACCTGACCACACACCCTGTCATGTGTCCATTCTTTGCGTCTCCTGCCCCTGCAGCCCCACTCTCTCTCTCTCTTGACCAGAGCACTTAGCCCCAAAGCGTTGAGGCAGAGTGCGGTCCTCAACATCCTGGAATTAATTTCCCAGGGAGAAATCAAGCTACACAATAATAAAGACTAATTAAGAAAATCTCTCTAATGACATCATGCATCTGGCTCTGGATAGTCCTCAAAGATAAGTCACCAAAGAATAAACTTTGCTATCCACATAGGCTGTCAATCTCAAGTCTCTTTTAGGATCAGACCCCAGGTTATTCTTTGAACAACTGAAATATGGACTAAAGACTTCAAGTCCAGCCACTTCAGCACACAGGAGATCTTCATAGCAAAGATATGCCCAGAACTATTCCATAGGTACACCAGTGCCCTCAAACAGCAGATCAGTGTTTAGTGACAGGGTACTAAGTGGAAAGTCCCAGAGGATGAGAAAGACAGGAAAACTAGAAGATGGAAAACATAAAAGCTGCAGTGGAGAGGTCTGCTGTTTTTAATAAAATCTGAATCATTCAATTTTACCAAGGAAGACTCAGGAGCCAGATGCTGGGGTGAAAGCCTGCTAGCTCAGAAAGGCAGAGAAAGCACCCATCGACCTTCCTCTTCAGATGAAAGCCCAGAAGCAATGCCTTTCTTCCACAGCTTCTCAAATGACCTCCTCCAGACTGAATGCCCTTTCCTTCTGCTTCCTACACATCTGTATGTCTGTCCTCCCAACTCCCTCTTACTCTCTATGGTTCTCTTTCTTAATCCTAGGTTCCCTTCCTGTTACCTGGTTGATTGCTCCACCTTTTGACCCATGGATGATTTTATTTGATCTTGTTTACAATCAGGGGTCAGTGTATGATCAAATATCCTACAATAAAGGTCTTGCACAAGCTACATCTCATGCAGAAAGCTTCTTAAGAATAATACCATCAAGTATACTACTTACAGGGGGAAAACGGAAAGAAATGGGAGACTTCTCTGAAGTCAGTAGAAACCATCATACAATGGGACAAACTCAGGGGAGCATAATAGAGCAATGCTGTATACAGGGAAACATGGGATCTCAGGAACATTGATGACCAAGCCTGCAGTGGACTTGGGACTGATAACCACAGCCCATGTGGTGACAAGAATTGGGTTCTCAGGATCTGACATAACCCCTCCCCCACAGGTCCTGGCCCCAGTCCATTACCAACTTCCCCAAGCATATTCCTTGCTTTAGAGAAGGAGCTCTGTAAAAGTAATTTTATCCTCCTGAGGTAATTGTCTTTTCTGAGGCTGTCTGCCCCTGTCTGCTTACATAGCCTAGTCCTGGAAGTTTCAAGTCTCTGTACAATCCTAAGCTTAGAATGTTTTCAGCCTCAGAGATCTACTGCTGAATAAGCTGACCTTTCCTAGTTCTTCCTGAATTCTTGCTGGCTGCTCAACTCAGCTTTTCTCTACACACTGACTGAATCAATTTAGAGGGGGTGAAGGGGGAAAGGGACAGGGACAGAGACCAAATGCAGGGGGTTTTTTTGGTTGTTTTTCAAGACAGAGTTTCTCTGTCACCCTGGCTGTCCTGGAACTCACTCTGTATACCAGGCTGGCCTCAAATTCAGAAATCCACCTGACTATGCCCAAAAGTGCTGGGATTAAAGGCATGTGCCACCACTACCCAGCGAGAAAGCAGATTTAGCCTGTCAGTGTGTACAGGAATTTTTAACCAGAACCAATTGAGTTGACCAACCAGCAAGCGGGCTCTCTCGTTCTCACTCTCTTTCTCTCTCTTCTATCTCTTTTTCTCTCTCTCCTCTCTCTCCTCTCTCTCCTCTCTCTCCTCTCTCTTCCCTCTCTTATCTAACTTTTATGTCTGACCCTTCTCTTTCTCTGCCCCCTGACCTTGGTCTTTGGGGCCAGTGAGCACAATTGCCCAAGAGCAGCTTCCCAAGACATTGGCACTTAATACATTCTAATCTGGCATGAACTGGCTCATCTGAGCAGCAGAGAACAAATAACTTATGGAATGGCCCAGTGGCTGGTTGTAAATCTGGTTTGTCTCCTCTGTTCTGCTCTTCAGCCATGTTTCTGAACCATCCTAGTGAACAAACATGTATATCCGAGCATCCTGTCTCTAACAGAGAGGGTCAGCACAGTACTCATCTGTGGGTGTTTTAGAGCGCATCCTCCCTCATCTAAATTCTATGTGGTGTGACTTACTCTCTCCTAAGCACTGCAATTCCTTTACATCATAAATCCTGCTCTTCTACACCACAGCTTAACATTGGAGTGCTACCCAACGCATGAGACGCCTTTTACAACCTCCACAAAAGGAACTCCAAATGGATCTTACAACGAAATCTTGAATGCTAAGGTCAGAAGTAGTAGACATTACTAAGAGAAACTAGGGCTCTTCAAGTGTTTCTGCACACTGCACACAAGCCCATACTCCAAATGCTTGGTGCAAAAGGAGCCCCCAGAGTGAAGTTATTCAGAGACAATAACCAGACCTGCAGAATGACTAGGACTAAAAGAGACCCCACAGATGTGGCCACACCTGGCCACCACTTACCACTCAGACCCAGAGAAAAGCCACCACACCAACTTCTGAGGCTCAGCCGCCTGTTCCTCCCCATGTGGGCAGTCGTTCTGTGCTCACCTTGTCACAGGTTCAGACCTTGCCTGAGGGTCCCTCGGAGCACCCAGGTGCACTTCCCACTCTTCCTCCTGAAATCAAGGTGGAGAGCTTGCATCTGTGATTCTCAAAATTAACCAGGAAGCTTCCTCAGCCCAGGACCTGTAACCTCCTGGAATGCTGGGAATTGTAGTTCTTTGGAAATAACAAAGGCTCATGGTAAACTCTGGTAGCCTAATTGATCTTTCAGATACAAGCCCCTGTAAGATGTGACTGAGGTTGTTCCAGCTGGCAAATTCCAGGGCATTTTCCAGACCAAAATCCATCTCTTGGTTAGTATGTAATACTAAATAAATGCCTGCTTTCAATTTGGTTTAAATCGTTGAGTGGGTTTTTTCCACCAAAAATCAGGTTTAACCCACTAAGGTCCATAGGGAGATAACTCTACCCCATAATTGCACTTCAGTCCCTGTACTGGAAAGTGAGCTGAGCTGCCAAGGTTGCTAAGTGTCCTGAGAGCCAGATTTTCACCTCAGGCAGCTGAAGTGGGATCCTCACAGAAACAAGCAGTCTCTAGTAGAAGCTAAGATAAGCAGTTAGCCAGAGGGGTTCCAGCACAAACAGGCTGAGATAAGTTAGCAAGGATATCTTGACCTTGGGTTCCTAGAAATGGAGTTGGGTAATTTTCTATAGAATTTTTGATCAAAGAGATCCAATTCTAGTTCAAACTGAAATGGCCTCAGCAACAATACAGATGGAGAAGAGGTGGCATTGACTTGCTTGCTCTGTCATAACATGATGTGTGATGGCTTGTAGGTATTGGAAATTGAACCCAGGTCCTCTACAAGGGCATCCAGTGTTCTACATGATTGAGTCATCTCTCTTCAGCCCTTGATATAAATTAACATTTCCTCTTACCTGGACCTCAAGATCAACACTGAGAACAGAGTGGAAAAACTGACTACACATTCTACCTGCTCTGGCAACTGAGGGTGATTGGTTGCACATTATGCAGGCTGGAACATTTGCTAGGGCAAACTTGATAAGATGCTGTGAAAAAAATAAAGTTAAAGGTGCAGAGTAGCCATGCGGTGGTGGTGCTGCCAGGTGTTGGTGGCACACAAGTTTAATCCCAGCACTTGGGAGGCAGAGGCAAGTGGATTTCTGAGTTCGGGGCCAGCCTGGTCTACAAAGTGAGTTCCAAGACAGCCAGGGCTATACAGAGAAAGTCTGTCTGGAAAAAACAAAACAAAAAAAAACAAAAGAAAAAAAGGTGCAGAGTAGGTGGCAGCTCACACTCGGTTGCTGAGCTGAGGTATGGGAATCTTTATTTCCTGACAAGCCTGTGTGATGTCTTTATAAAAAGAGAAAGAGAAAGAGAGCCAGGCAGTGGTGGCACATACCTTTAATTCCAACACTTGGGAGGCAGAGGCAGGTGAATTTCTGAGTTCAAGTCCAGACTGGTCTACAGAGTGAGTTCTAGGACATCCAGAGCTATACAGAGAAACAAACAAAAAAAAAAAAAAAAAAACAAAGAGAAAGAGAATATGTTCTATGGGTGTGTGGCATCCCTTCCCCCTGAGGGAGCAGCCACACAACAGTACAATATAGAATAGAGTTTATTCAGGGCATGGGGAGGGGAGTTAAGAGGGTAGTAGAGGCAGAGAAAGCCACTGAGTGATAGAGAGAGAAAGCAAAAGAGTGAGAGAGGAGAGGAGGGGAAGGGAGGGTGCCGGAAGGGAGGGAAGAAGAAGAGAGGAGAGGAGAGGAGAGGGGAGGGGAGGGGAGGGGAGGGGAGGGGAGGGGAGGGGAGGGGAGGGGAGGGGAGGGGAGGGGAGGGGAGGGGAGAGGAGAGGAGAGGAGAGGAGAGGAGAGGAGAGGAGAGGAGAGGAGAGGAGAGGAGAGGAGAGGAGAGGAGAGGAGAGGAGAGGAGAGAAGAAGAAAAGAAGAGGAGTAGAGGAGTAGAGGCTGGCCATGAGCTCCTGGAGAGAGGGGGGAAGGGTGAGGGGACAGATGGGGGAGCAAGAAGGCAAGAGATCAAGAGATCAAGAGTGCAAGAGAGAAAAGAGGGGTAAGCAGCACTTTTTACAGTGGGCAAGGACTACCTGGCTATTGCCAGGTAACTATGGGGAGGAGCCTACCTGGCTGTTGCCAGGTAACTGTGGGGGTGGAGTTTAAACAGAATGATAACAGCCTGGAATACATAGGAAGAACATAGGAAGATCTATGTCTAAATATAATGGAAGCCTGGGGTGGGTGTACTTGGTTTCTATACCAGCACTACTGGGGGTGTGGAGTAAGCAGATCTCCCTTAGTTAAAGACCATCTTAGGATGGCTGCTAGTACTTCCTTAGTACATTTCTAGAACCTACAACATCTCTCTCACTGTCCCTGATTTCCCTCACCTCTCAACCTCAAGGAGGAATCCTGTTAAAACATGTCCAACCTTGTGCCTGGATCCTCTCAGACTCTGAGCTCCATCCCTCCGCCCTCAGCCCTCACTGTGCTCTGACCATCATCTCATCCTGACTCTTCCTCACACACCAAGCTCCTGACTGTGCAGGGCTTTCACATCTTCACCTACTGGAGTATCCTTTAGAATTGTACCTGAGAGTTCCTAGATCTCTGCTCTGGTCACCTTCTCAGACCTCTCTTGGCATGTCTACCCTGTGGCATGCAGCCACTTGCTCTGGCCTCCTGCTTCCCAGCAAGTGTCACTATTCTGTATTGTATCACAGAGTTCCTTGGTGACTCCTCTTTCAACTCTTTAGAATGTGGCTTCCTCAGACAGAAAACCTTGTCTAGCCTCCCTCTCTTTGCCCAGGTAATAAAGTAAGCCAGGTCCCTACACATTATCTCTGCACTGGAAAGTGGACAAAAAAAGTGTTGAGTTGCAGGCCAGCCTGGGCTACATGGGACCCTGTCTCTAAAAAGAAGGAAGCATGGAGTTACAGGTCTTCAATCTCAGAGCTCAAGAGGGATACCCAGTTCACTAACATAGTTACTATGTCTAAGGTGGGTATCTACATGGGCCCTATTCACTGAACCCTTGGGTACCACATTCATAGCTCTTAGGAATGCTGTTCCCCAGAGCAACAGCAGTCACTGTCTTACCTCACTCCCACACAGGCCATGGAGGCAGAAGGGGGCTGGTGGCAGAGATGGATTTGAACCCAGACCTTTATGTTCCTATCATACATCCCATATCCTAGTCAAGATCAGAGTCAAAGGGTATCCTGCTTAAGCCTGTTGGAGAAGAAAGTAGGTGCAATTGGGAGAAGAGAAGAGATGAAAGACCCTTTGGTTCCCCTATAAAGTGGGTAGAGAGGGACCATCCTCAGTATTGTGTTCTCAAGGGAGGCTTAGTGAAGTCATATAACTTAGGCATTCAAGGCCAAGTCAACATGGACTGAGTTTGGGGTGATCTAGTGTAAACCAGTGGGTATACAGAGCTGCTCTCCCAGGGAGGAGGATCATGGCTACTCAGGGGGTTTTCCATAGTTGTACAGAACAGATGCCTTTAACCTTTGTCTTCCACAGCACTGTCTGCTGGGCTAGAACACACTGGCAGTGCTGACGTCCTGAAAATGCTGTTTGACAAAGTTCCAGTGCTTGAATAACCTAGACTGACCCTTCACTGCCCTTGGAGGGAATTTACTACACACCTTTTGCTTATAGTTATATTTCTCACTGTTAAAAGCCTGTGCCTGAAAGATAGAGCTGTGATGACAAAAAGCTCCTGCAAACAAGAATGAAATTAATGTAAGTTTCCCTGGGGTGGGAAGTGGGGGGGGAAACACTTAGGCAGAAAATTGAGCCTTTCTTAGAATATGTTGTTACTTGGACATGGACTTAGATCACTAATGAATGTTATTAGTAAGCATGACAATGATGTTTTGAGAAAAGATATTAGAGAAGAAAAACTTAGGAAAATTCTAGAAGCTGAAAAACTAATTAAATCACTAGGTTCCTATGTTTAGCTTCAGAAATAAGAAACTAATGTAAATAGGAAGAGATTTTGATCAGACAGTTAATGACAAGACTTGGTGCCTTCCTGAAGGCAAAAGCCAGCAGTTTGAGGAATCCTGCTGTTCTTCTATTCTTTATATGACTGGAATAAAGATAGGAACCACTTTGAAACAAGGATTCATGACAAAGACACAGAGGAAAACATTTTCACTTAGTGAACTGCCTGTCTTCCTGAACAAACTTGTCATATCAGGACTTTTCTGATATTATAGAAAAACAAACAACAGCCACTTTCTTTAAGAAAGGGGCTGCACTGTGCTTATAGAACTAAAAAAAAAACAGGATGGTGGTCTTATGCCAAATATAAAAGAAATATAGAGGAAGGAAAGGAAGTATTCAACAAGGGTCAGAGAGGTTGAACTTTTGTAGAAAGCCAGTCTTGATGCAACAGGTATCAACAGGTTGTAGGAAATAACTTTTGCTATTTTAACTCTGTGCTGAACTGAATCAGAGTAAAATTCAGTACAGTAATCCTGCCTAGACTTTAGGTAAACTGCAAAGCTTTAAAACAACAATCTTAAGGAAGAAAATACTGAGTTAAAAGACATTTGATTTTATCCTAATGTTAATTTTTAGTTCTCATAAAATTGTGGTTTTCTTGCTTTATTCCTCTTTCAATATTCTTATGTAATCGAGGAAACTTTAGATGTAAATGTATTTTGGAAAGCTGTTTAATCAATGAATAAAGCTTCTGAGGAAAGGATTGTATGTATAAAATCTGTGAGAGACACAGGATATCTGAGTAAGTCAAGCCATGCTGAATGTACTTCCTCTCTGTCCTGTCTCTCATGGAATCAAACTGAAACATCAAACCCTCATCTGATTATTCCCTTGAGCTCACTTTTGCATCCACCTCTTCCAGCCCTGGCCATAGACCTGGCTGGTCCTCAACAACAACCTCCTTCCAAAGACTGAGAAATGTTCTGTCCCCAAGAGTCTGGATCTCTGGTCCTCTGTGTCCAGTGAAGCAGGGTGGTGATGTCACCTGTCAGTCACAAGTCCATCCCACCTGGTACGGTGTAGGGTGCATCCCAGCCTAGGGTGGGAAAGTGTCCAGGTAGGACAGATTCAATCAAGATGGGAAGCCCAGGCTCTGACAAGGTATTTCTATCACTTTGACTCTCCTTAACACCTACTCCAGTCTAGCTGGGAAGGAGGCCCTCACTCTAAGATGTAGGAGGAGCTGCAGCTGTTACTGCCCCCACCTATTACCTAGAAACCAAATAATATTTTCCTATTCATCTGTCCCCTAGTAGTTCCCCAAGACCTAACTATTCTCCTGCCAGGCCTTGCCAGCATAGAACCCACCACTGATCTGGTCATAGCCTCAGGTTGCCCAGCTCTGTCCCTCCCACTAGAAGCCCTGTGGACTGACAACCAAAAAGTCTACAGTATTCTGCCAATGCCATCATTTTTCCCAGAGGAGAAGCACTTGAGAGCTGGAAGTGGCCAAGCTGGAGGTGACTGAGCTGTCTTTCCTCAGTTGGTCCCTCTGTCTCCTGGTGTTTTGAAAGTGGGAATTCCAGAGGAGAGAGGAGGGAGAGCTCTGAGTAGCATGCTAATAAAGCTCAGGGCCCTACACTTCCTGTGTCCATGTAAGCCTCTCTTTGCTGATGGTCTTCTCGAGATCCAGGTATCTTGGCCTCATTTGGTCTGACTTTCCCTAAGGAAGACACTGGCTACCTTGGGGTATACACCCATTACTGGGAGTGGGGATTTTTTTTTGTACTCTCTACCATATGGTCTCACAAACCCCAGACTGTTCTGGAACTTACAATGTACCCAAGGATGTCTTTGGACTTCTTATTCTTCTGTCTCTCCCTCCTGAGTGTAAAATATGGATACATGCCATTATGCTCTGCTCAGGATACTAGCCTTATCAGTAGCTCTCAGATCTAGATAGATGGCTAGCTACCAAACAGATGTGAGTTTGGGGCCCCAAAGCAGGCTAGACCAAGGTCAGATGTTAAAGTATCACAGGCTTGGAGACATCGCTCATTGAATAAGAATCCTAGCTATGTAAGTTTAAGGATCTGAGTTCAAATCTCCATGACCCATGTAAATTCCAGGTGCAGAGCAAGCACTCCTATCCTATGGGGAGGTGAGAGATGGAGACAGAGGAATCCCAAAGGCTGATGAGCAATGTAACCTAGCATACACTTTGGAAGAACAAGAAATCCCCTACATCAAGTTGGAAGTATGGACCTACATCCAATGTGGCCTTCTGACCATCATATGTGTGTCATGGCATGTATGTACCTGTATCAACACACATACAGGTATCTCAGCAAGGGATTCATTGAAAAATGAGCTCTCTCCTTCATCTCCCTAGGGTTCACTTGAGGTCCCTGGGCATGCTAATTTGTGAGCCTAGGTCTAGAAAATGGGTGACCCACAACCCTAGGAAAGATAAACTGAAATACTGACAGCCAAGTACCACATCAGAAAAGATTTGATAGGTGTTAGGGAGTGTTGTATTCATATTTAATATATAAATTCCAGTGGGAGGTCTCTATCTGCTTCCTTTGTTTATGTTCCTGAATGAAACACACACACACACACACACACACACACACACACACACAGCCTTTACATTTAATATGCCTTAAGCTGGACAAGAGCTGGGCAGCTGCCTAGCCTTCATGCTGTTAGAATCCACCTCTCACCGATAATTCCGAGTTGCTACTTAGAATCCACCTCTCACCGATAATTCCAAGTTGCTACTTACTAAATTCTATGTTCTTTGTAAAATGACAATGGACCAGTTCTCTTCTTCTCTATGTCAGTCCTGGGCATCACACCTGCCTGAACCATGTTGCCAGGACAGGAATTCTTGTCCAACTTCCCTCACTTCATCTGGGGAAAATCTATTCCCATTAAGTTTAACACCTAATTTCTGTGTCTTCTTGTTGCTGGCAGACATCATTCTTTCTGTACCTATGAATTTAATGAGTCAAGAAATTGTATATACCTGGAATATAGCCACATCTGTCCTTCATTGACTGGCTTGGTTCACTATGTATAATGTCTTTAAGTTTCATCTATGGTGGACTATGTCAGAATTTCCTTAATAATTTTATTGTTGGAAGAAGACATTTATTAAATATACTGCCATGGGTGGTAGATGCCAATGACCGGCTTTGGCATCTATGTGATGGGTAAACTGGGGATGGATCAGTGCTTAGAGCTGCTGACAGGCTCGAACCAGATGCCTACACTGGCTGCTGCCAAAGGCAGCCAGCAATTAAAGAAGTTACTCACCAGACTATTTTTCTGAGGGAACAAAGCATAAATTCCTGGGGCTGGCAATCCCTGTGGCCAGCAGAAAAACTAGGAACTCTTTTAGCTCTTTGGGGCTGGCAAGAAAGGGAAGGAAACAGTGAAAATTCACACACACACACACACAAACACACACACTGAGTGGATAAAACAAAAGGCAGAGTCTAATAACATTATACACACAAACATACACATATACATACATACACACATAAGCACATGCATACGGACCTACAGACATACATCTACACATTCACACAGAGAATGATTAGAGCACAGCTCCAGCAAGCAGGATCTAAATGATTCATACATGCACATACAGATATAAATACACACAACTGGTAGCAACCTCTAACACACAAAGTGTGGCTTCAGAAAGGCTCCTCCCAACATTGTGACCTTGTGTATTTTACGTGACCTCCAGAGCTGGCATTCATCACCTATGACAATGCCTGTGAGAGGTGAAGGGGACAACAGAGTCACTGTGTGACGACCAGTAATTCAGGTCTATGGCTACAGCCACACAGGGTGCTGAAGATTTTACCCCTATCGCATCTAGAGGGTTAGTCCTCATAATCTCACAGCTGGGACCTGAGTTGGGGTATCTGTCCAGCATCAAGAAAGAAGATCTGAAGCTGGACATGGTGTCAGAGGTATGAAGATCTCTTGAGTTAGAGGACAGCCTTGTATACAGAGCAAATACCAGGACAGCCAGGGCTACACAAAGAAATGAAGAAAGAAAGAAAGAAAGAAAGAAAGAAAGAAAGAAAGAAAGAAAGAAAGAAAGAAAGAAAGAAAGAGAGACAGAGAGAGAAAGAGAGACAGAGAGACAGAGAGACAGAGAGAGAGGAAGGATCTGGCCATGTAGCACCAGCCCATGGAAGAGTCAAGGCAAGATCAAGGTGTAAATGATTTTATTGACTTCCTGTCTTCCTGTGAAAGCATAGTAGTCACGTGGAAGGTTGTTAGTTGGACATCCTAAGTACATGATGTCTGCACCCAGGGAGACATGGAGACTCTCCTCAGCTCTTTCTGCCCTCTGCTCTAGTATGTTCTAACATCAAGATCATCCCCAAAGGCACTGAATTCACTCTTTGTCACTCCTTCCCCAAGCCTTTACCTCTCTGTAAGCAGATAGGGGATGCATCTTCTTACCTCCTTTGGACTCAGAGTTCTGTCCATAGAGAGGAAGAATGGCTGTGGGTGACCAGGGATTTCCCTGTGGCCAGAACCTGAGGGCTAAGTATGGCTGTCTAGGATGGCTGTGGTGTACAGGAAAGAAAAGGGGAAATCCAGACTAATGTGGCCAGTGAGAGTGACCTGAGGTTGAGTCCACAGCAAGAGAGTTTCTGAGGTGGAATGGAGTGAGCCTGACAGGAACAAGTTGACTCTTTATCTATGAAACCTTTGAAGCAGTGAGCCCCCACCAACCTGGCATTGACCCAGGAATATCAAACTGGGAGAAGGAAAAAGGCTGCAGTTTCTGGGAGCTGAAATCAGTATCACACAGTTCTGACTTGTCAGACCACCTGGCCGGAGAGACTGGATTTGAACAGATGGGCCAGTTTATCAGGGTGTGATGGTGCATACCTTTAATTGCAGTACTAGAAAGCAGAAGCAGGCAGGACAATGACTTTGAGGCCAGGCTGGTCTAGAAATCTAATTTGAAGACGACAAGGATTAGGTTTTAAAGGATGAAAATATGAGATGTCCAAGAATAATAACTTTTGCTTTAATATTGTTCTTTGTAAATAATTTTAAACAATCAAGTCGAGCACTACACTGTAGGATAGCATGTTTAAATCTTAATTTTTTTCAACCTGTATTAACTCTGGCTGTGAGGTTAAGCAAAAGTCCCAGTCTATTAAAATGCAAGATCTGCTTGTATACTATTGCCTGCCACACTTATGGCTCTGTCAATGCATAGAAAAGCACCACAGAACAAGACTCCATAGGGCTCTGCTGACTGTCCTCTTTGTAACATATGTTTAATGAACACATCAAGAATGTTCTTTACCAATAACCAGGACAAACTGTCTCTGAAACTGCAGAACAGCAGACCAGAAATTTGAAACTAGAATTTCTGGTATCCAAATACTAATTCCTGCATATCAAACATTAAATAGCATCAATAAGTAGAACTGTCAGAGTAGCCTGGTAGCCACTCTGTTTCTGTTTGAGAAACAACTGTCTGTCAGAAGCCCCCAGAATTAAACATGTATAATGACCACATTGGTAACATATGAAGCAATGTTTAGTAAAGTCACTGAAAAAGAGGAAAAGATGGAAATGGTTTAAAAGTGTAAGACAATAAAAGATTTAGACATAAAGACAGAAAATCTATAATCTTGTTCACTTCACATGTCACCTTGAAAACACCCAGCAGGCAGGTCTGTGAAAGAGACAGCAATCAGCCAGCACACTCTCTGAAAATACAGTGACCAAAGAGATAACCAAGGACACGACTCTTTCTCAACAAGACAAAGCCTGAAATCAGCACCCCAAACCCAGATACCTAAAAACCAGCATAGGAACAGTAAAAAACAGAGAAATATTTTACCAACAGAAACAAATATCCTAGAATGGCAGATTCTATATATTAAACATAGGTAAAAGTGATAGAAAAAGACCTTAAAACCAGCTGTATGGAGATGTCAGAGGTTCTTAAAGAGAAAATGAATAAATACCTAAAAGGAAGCCAGGAAACATGATCTAAGAATGGGAAACAATCAATAAATTCCTTAAATAAATCCAAGAATGAATCAACAGTTGATATAAGCATATAAAAGTTTCCAAGACTAGAAAACTTAAACAGAAGCAGTAAAGTAAGCAGAAACTTGAGGGAAATTAAAATGAGAGGAACTTCTCTAAGGCAAAAAGCACAGACACTGGAGAAAGACCAGAGAGCATTAGGAATGGGAAAGGATGTTTATCAACTGTGTATGTTACACAGATAGTGGCCTAATATACACAATGCATGAAGAACTAAGCAACAAGATGTTCAAAGAACAAATATTTCTATTTAAAAATGGGTGCAGATCTAAACAGAATTCTCAAAAGGGAAAACTCAAATGGCCTAGAAACACTTTTAAAAATTACTTAAATATAAATGGAGACAGGAATACTGAAAGGGTTAAAATTTTCCAAAAACTCCTAGCAGGCTGAACAGAACCAAGAGTACAGATCAAGTTGGTCATGAGCTCTGTGTTTCAGGAACTTGGCTGACCACAAGATAGATGGTTGAGTACGAACAGGCTCTTTGAGAATAGCCTATACATGAGGATGTGAAGAAAGAGGATCACTCCTGCATTGTTGGTGGGGTTGCAAGCTGGTACAACCACTTTGGAAGTCAGTCTGGCGGTTCCTCAGAAAATTGGACATAGCACTACCTGAGGACCCAGCTATACCACTCCTGGGTATATACCCAGAAAATGCCTCAACAAATAACAAAGACATATGCTCCACTATGTTCATAGCAGCCCTATTTATAATAGCCAGAAGCTGGAAAGAACCCAGATGCCCTTCAACAGAGGAATGGATACAAAAAATGTGGTACATTTATACAATGGAATATTACTCAGCTATTAAAAATAATGAATTCGAGAAATTCTTAGGTAAATGGATGGATCTAGAAAATATCATCCTGAGTGAGGTAACCCAATCACAAAAGAACACACATGGTATTTACTCACTGATAAGCGGAGATTAGCCCAAAAGTTTGAAACAACAAAGATTCAACTACCAGACGACATGAAGCTCATGAAGAAGAAAGAACAAGTGAGGATGCCTAGGTCTTTCTTAGAAGGAGTAACTAAATAACCAAGGGAGCAAATATGGAGACAAAGTGTGGGTCAGAATCTGAAGGGGGGGTTGTAGGGAGACCATTGTGTCTGGGTATTCATTCCATAGGCAGTCATCAAAAATAGACGCTGATAGGGATGTCAGGATGGGAAAGCTGACAGCAGCCTGATAAGGCTGTCTCCTTAGAGGTCTCTCAGAGTCGGACATACCCAGAGACAGGTACCCACAGCTATCCATTAATATGATCAAAGTTCCCAATGGAGGAGTCAGAGAGTAAATTGAAGGAACCAAGAACCATAAGGGCTGGTGGCCCTGTGAGGAGAGCAAGAATACCAACCAGCCAGAGCTCCCCAGGGTCTAAACCACCAGCCCAGGAGCACATAGGGAGAGACACATGACTCCAGCTGTATATGTAGGGGAGGATGGCCCTGTTGGGCATAGGTGGGAGACAAGATCATTGGTACCCTGAAGGCTGAGCACTGAGGGGGGGGAATCTTAGGGTGGGGAGGGAGGCTGGGGGTAGGTGGGTAAACACCTTCATAGAGGCAGGAGGAGGGAGGATGGGATAAGAGGTTCCTGGGTGGTGGGGGAAATATGGTAAGGGGATAAAATTTGAAATGTAAATATTATATCCAATAAAAGGGGAAAAATAGAAAAGCGGTTAGAACCAACATTCTTAATAAAATGTCAGCCCTCTTTTAAAAAAAAAAAAAACCTATCTTGATACTAAAATTTGTTTTGAGAATTGTATATTGCAGAATGATCAACCTTGGTGTATCTACTCAACAAGCAAGCTGGGCAGACCTGCTCAAACCTCTGAGGTCCGTGAATTCTATCTGGAGGCAGCGAAGACACAGCATCAGAGGATTGTCAACTTGCACTCCCCCCCACCCCTCTTCTAATATCTCAACGCCCATAATCAGCTTGAAGAAGCTAATGATGAGTCAGCGCCCCTATTCCCTGGGCATGGGGACTAAGGTGGTAAATGTTGGGCTGTCTCCCTAGGAAAAAGTAGTGGTTTTGTCGGAATAGAGAGGATTAGCTAGGGTTTATTGCATAGCCATAACCTATTAGTAGAAATCTGTATAATTAATATCAAGATGAAGATATAAATTCTTAAATGGCACCAATTTACTTTGTTTACAAATTTTAAGGTTTTCAGTGGCATGAGCTTTTTAGTGATATAAGAGTGAGATGAATATTGTTACTCTCATAGGCATTGTACCAGTATAACACACTTAGGAATACAAAGCTTAGACCCAGTCCTTCTTTAACTTTTTTAACTGATTTGAGATGGTCAGCCTGTGAGTTAAGGGACTATAGCAAATTCATGACTTGGAGTTTATTATAAGGGTGTTCTCTATGTTTTATTTAGAAATAGCTGAGTGGAGTTAACAGGCAACACTCCAGATTACCTTACATGGATAGCTGGTTTTCAAAACATCAGAAATCCTTAGAATTGACATGACAAACATTTCAGTATTAATGTTCATTTTCATTAGAGACCTGTCTGCTCCGGACAGCTTCCTATGTTAAACTCTAAGAAGAAATTGAGCATCCTTGGAGTTACTCCAGTTGTGGTGAGACAGCCACTAGGCAAGAATTGCCACTTTCCTTCTACAGACAAATTACTGTCCAGAAAAGGACACACTTGCAGAATAGTCGACTGATTATATCTGCCTAGACAGAGTAATCAGCCCTTAATAATTCTGCAGCACTAAGGTCTGTCAGATGATCCTGGGCCAGAAGGCAGAAGAACAGATGCTCCAACGTTTCGAAGTAGAGCGAGTGTCCAGGTGTTCAGAGGTCTCTATAAATTGGCTAAGTTTTAGAAGCTATGCTTGGTGCTTCCCACAATTATAGTCAACTCAGTCATTCTGGATTTCTGATGGGGTTGAAAACTTATAGCTATTTACTTTGAGAGAAAAGATCTGAGTGTATGGTCATCAGCTGACATTCATCCTAAAGCCAAGGAAAAAGCCAGGTTCAGAACTAAGTGTTTTAATTAGGATAGATGACAGAGGTGCTGGTTAGTCAACAAAAGGATGGACTGGGTATTAGGACTATCTTGTACCTCACTGGTACAAATAGGCATAATTATGCTCTAATTGTATTTTGAGAGAAAAGTTTCCTTTTAACAGGAAGGGTGATGTGTAGGAGGAGCTAAGGTGGGAGGAGTACTGAGAGGAAGAAAAGGAGTAAGAAGAGGAGAAGAAGAAGGAGAGGAGAAGCTAGGTGATGAAAGAGAGATAGAGGGGGGAAACAGGGAAGCAGATGTTTATGTATCTCCACCAGTCAAAGATAGTTGATATATCTAGGTTGGGTAGTGGGTTACACCTCTGATTGAACAATACCAAACTTATAAAGCCTATGATTAACATTTCTTAAAAAAATGTATAAATGCAAAAAGGAAAAGGGGGTATGGGATAGGGGTTTTATAAGGGGGGGAATGGGGAAACGGGATGGTATCTGAAGTGTAAATGAAAGATCTAATAAAAAAAAAAAAAAAAAAAGAGAATAGCCTATACAAAATGTTCCCCATGACTGTTCCTTGTACCCTGTCACAAACTGAATAATGGGCTGGGACTTTCCACAGGTACTCTCCAATGATCCAGTTTGACTCCCCCCGGCCCCCTTGTTGTGGTTTTTTTCCTTGTGGTTTTTGCCTTTAAATTTTCTCTGCCTACAAAGCCCCAGGGTAAGACTCCATTGCCCCTGCGTGGGTCATGGGTCTTGACCTCAACATGTTGATCAAAATATACCTCTTGCTGATTACATCAAGTTTGGTGTCTTTTGAGTTATTGGGTGGCAGCGAATTCCTGAGGCTTGGGTGAGTTCCTCCCTTCCTGGGGTCCTTACAATACCAGCCACTTAGGCAGATGAGAGATTAACATATCAAAATATTCCCATAATTATTTCATAAGTACACTAGTGCCCTAAACAGCAGGTAATTCCCCAGGAACCAGTGGAAAGTCTTTGAAGATGAGAA
This sequence comes from Arvicanthis niloticus, assembly GCF_011762505.2. NCBI lineage: Eukaryota > Metazoa > Chordata > Mammalia > Rodentia > Muridae > Arvicanthis > Arvicanthis niloticus. Next base: position 8,679,673 of record NC_047662.1, on the reverse strand, counting down.
AGCAAAAGTACAAGATGGAAAAAATAAAATCTGCAGTGAGTGGACTGTTGTTTTTAATAAATTCTAAATCATTGAATTTTACCAAGAAAGACTCAGGAGCCAGACGATTGAGTGGAAGCCTGCAAGCTCAGAGAGACAGAGAAAGCACCTGTTGACCTTCCTGTTCAGCTGAAATCCCAGAAGGAATCTACCCCACCTTCTCAAATCAACTCCTCCAAACTGAATGTACCTGTCTGCTTCTTCCCGTGCCTCTCTCTCTCTCTTTGCTCCTAATTCACTCTTACTCTCTATGGTTTTTTCTTAATAATCCTAGGTTTCCTTCCTGTCAGCTGGTTGCTTGCTCCAACTCTTGACACATGTTTATTTAATCTTGTTTACACTCAGGGTTCACAGTATGATCAAATATCCTGCAACAGGTTTTGTACGAGCTAAGTCTCATGCAGTAAGTCTCTTCAGGATAACATCTTGTATTCTACTTAGAGGAGAAACATGGAAAGAAATGGGAGCCTTCTACGAAGTCAGCAGAAACTACTATACAGTAGGACAAACTCAGGAGGAGTCTAAGAAATCCTTCCTGTTCACAGGGAACACACAGTATATCAGGAAAACTACTGAACAAGCCTACAGTGGACTTGGGACTGATAACTACAGCCCCATGTGATGACAAGACTTGGGTTCTCAGGTTCTCCCCATAGGTCCTGGCCCCAGATCATTATGAACTTTCCCAAACATTTTCCTTTCTTTAGAATGGAGTAATTTTATTTACCTGAGGTAATTGTCATCTCTGAGACATGAAGCCTCAGTCTGCTTACCTATCATTACTGTGGAAGTTAGTCTCTATACAAACCTGTCTTAGCCAAGAGTGTGTTTAGCCTCTGAGATTTAAGGCTGAATAAGCTCATGATTCCTAGTTCTTCCTGAACTCTTGCTCACTGGTCAACTCAGCTGTTCTGGATCAAAATTCTTCTACACACTGATTGATTAAATCTGGTTTCTCTCTCTGCCTCACTCTCTTCCCTTGTGGTTTTTCCATTCTCTGTCTGTTCATGCCTGATTCCTCACTTTCTCTTTCCATTTACCACCCTTCCCAAACACACTGGTGACTTCCATGAGCTCTGTCCTTGGGACCAGTGAAATCATCCAAGATTACCCTGCCAGTAAACTGGCACTTAGTATAATCTGTCTTTAATTGGTTCATTTCAGCAGCAGAGAACACATAAATTATCAATGGGGTTGGACCTCCTTGCTGGTTGTAAATCAGGGTTGTCTCCTTTGTTATGGTCTGGAGCAAACACATCAAAGTGAACAAACTGAAATCTAGGTTCATGTCTCTAACAGGCAGGGTCAGCATAGTACTCATCTGTGGGGTGTTTTAGAGTGCATCCTCCCCCATCTAAGTTCTACAGGTGAGAAATACTCTCTCCTAAATGTTAAATGCCAAGGGCAGAAGTGGTAGAAGATATTAAGAGAAAACAGGGCTCTTTGAGTTTGGCATCTTGCCAAGCATGGTTTGCACACAACCCCCTACTCCAAATGCTTAGCACAGGTGTGGCCTGAAAAGTGAAATTATTCAAAGCTGACCACCCAGTCCAGGGAATAACTAGAACTAAATAAGACCACACAGGAGGCCATATCTGTCTGCTACTTAACACCAGACCCACACCACACCATCTCCTGAGGCTCAGTAGCCTGCTCTACCACAATGCATGCAGTGACCCTGTACTCACCATGTACCAGCTTTGGACCTTAACTGATCTTGTTTCAGGGCACCAAGTATGCACTTTCTCTTCTTCCTCCTGAAATCAAGATGGAGAGCTTGCATCTGTCACACTCAAAATTAACCTGGAGGCCTCATCAGCCCAGGATCCTCAGAACTTCAGGGAATACTGGGATTTGTAGTTCTTTAAGAATAACAAAGGTTCATGGGAATATGTAGTGGCTTAATTGATTTTAGAGGTTAGAAACAAATGCCTGTAACACATGACTGAGTCTATTCTATCTTGCAAAATCGGGGAATTTTTGTAACTTATGTCCATCTCATGGTCAATATTTACTATTTAAAAAATGATTGATAAGTCCAAAATGATTGAGTTGGTTTGTTACAGCAAAAATCAGGGTTAACACACAGATGTCCATTGGAAAAGAAACTGAACACCAAATCGCTCTTCAAACCTAATCCTGGGTAAGTACACTGAGCAACCAGAAGCACTGAGTGTCCTGAGGAAGAGATTTTCATATCAGGCAGCTGAAGTGGGTTCCTCACAGAAGCAGACAGCCTCTAATAGCATCTAAGACAAGCCATTAGCCAGAGGGGATTCCAGGAAAAACAGGCTGAGATAAGTCTTATAGGATATTCTGACCTTGGGTTCCTAGAAATGAAATTGAGTAATTGCCATAGATTCTTCAAGGAGATCAAATTCTAGTTAAACCTGTAATGGCCTCTGCAACAATACAAGATGGAACAGTACTGGCATTGTCTTGCTTACTCTGTCACAATACAGTGTATGATGTCTTGTAGGTATTGGAAATCAAACCCAAGTCAGGTACAAGAACATCCAGCTCTAAGTGACTGAGTCATCACTCTTCAACCCTTGGTATAATTAATATTTCCTCTCACATGGGTCTGAAGAACAACACTGAGAACATATTGGGAAAACAGGCCACTCATCTGACCTACTCTGGCACTGAGAGTGGTTGGTGGCACGCTATGCCAGGTTCAACTATTAATAAGTCAAACCTGAGAAGACCCTGTAAAAAATAAACTTAAAGCAAATAGTAGGTGGCAGCTCACACTTGGTAGCTGAGCTGAGGAAGGAGGATGTTTATTTCCTGGCTATCATGGAATACATAGGGAGACATATGGTCTAAATAAGATGGGAACCTGGGGTGTGTGTACTTGCTTTTGATCTCAGCACTGGTAGCGGAGACATGTAGGCAGATGTCCGTTAGTAGAAGATCAGCCTGGTCTACAAAGCAATTCTCAGGCCATACATGCTTCTTAGTGAGACCCTATCTAAAATGAAAATAAAACATCAAACAAAGAAATGCAAGAGGGAAAAGAACTACAGTTCAAACTCACACTAGAGTTTGTTCTCTCACATAACTCTTCCCATTCTTTACATGCAGTATGTAAGTCCTCCTGGGATCAGACCTCCCAACTCCTAAGACTGAAAGCGTTTCACCCCATGTAAAATAATTTTAGTCACCAAAATATATAAGATGAAATGTAATTCTTAAAGAGTGTCTTAGTCTCACATTAAAACCCATGGTCCTGGTTTCTACCCCCAAACTCAAAGTAGCCCCTCTTCTCATCTGTGTAAACGGCAGCCTAGTGAATCTAATAAAATCTACTAAAGTCAAGGTTCTCCTTGGGCTCAGTCTTGACTTTGCCTCCCTTTTACATATTCCATGCACTAAGTGCTAGTATATTCTCTAGAATTTACTTAGTACAGTTCTAGAATTTACAATTTCTCTCTTGCTGTCCATGCTTCCTCTCACCTCTCAGCAGCAAGGAGAAATCCTATAAAAGTATGTCCTAACTTGTCCTGAATTCTCTCAGACTCTGAGCTGCATTGCTCCACCCTCACCCTCTCTGTGCTCTGGCCATGGTCTCATCCTGACTGTTTCTTACAACCAAGCTCCTGATTGTACAGGGCTTCACCTCCAGGGCTACCCTTTTAAATAGCCCCCTTTAAGTTCCTAGTTCTCTTCTCTGGTCACTTTCTTAGTCCTCTCTTGGAATGTCCATACTGTGGCATGCAGACACCTGTCTCTGGTCTCCAGATTCCCAGCAAGTGTTCCTATTAAGTATTGTATCACTGAATTCCTTGGTGACTAACTGGTCTTTCTTCTCAGAATGTGGCTTCCTCAGAGAGGGAAACATGTCTAGTCTCCCTGTCTTTCTCCAGCTATTAGGTAAGCCAGGTTCCTGCATATTATCTCTGCACTGGGAAGTTGAGTCAAGAATGTTTAGTTGGAGGCCTGCCTGGGGTTCATGTGGACTCTCCAGGGTGGTTGAAGCACTCCATCATTCCTCCTGCTTTTCTCTCCCCAAATCCAGAGCTGAGTTCCCAGGTCTGTAAGCGATCAGAGGTGTGGAAGAGGACCAAACAGTGAGTGTACACTTCCCCCAGGTTACTCTAATCTGCAGAATTAGGGATGGCATCCTGGTGTGTAAGCATTTCAGGATGTATACTAATCTAAGACTTTGACTGGCTTTGCTTCTGTCCTTTATAACCACCTCTCTCCAAAAGCCACCCCTGGGAGGACATTTCTCCCTGAAAGTAGGTATGGGCCAAATACTTGAGAGGAAGGAGGCTGGGAACAAAGGGTCTCCTCCGTGGATGCCACAGCTCAGGTACCGAGGGACAGCCTGAAACACTTACCCTAAATGAGAGGAGACTGTGTTTTCCCATTGGTCTCAAAGGTGTGTATTTTTTCCTTACCAACTGTGGCCTGTTTCCTGAGCCTTTGAATCTGAATACCATTGCGTCCTGTGTGGGACACCCTGAGATGTGATGAGACCTCAAAATCTTGTAGAGGCAGTGAAAGTCAGGTAAGTGTGGAGAACATTAGGATTCCTGGGCATCCCAGTGGACATTTGCAACTAGGGTGGGGTGCAGAATGTGACACCTGCTGATTTTGGTGCTGTGCCATCTTACACATGATGAACATCCCCTTATCCATCCTGTACCCTCCACACTGGTACTGAATTCATAGCACCAAGAGCTTTAATGTATCTGATGCTCTGGTGTTGGGAGCCGACTTTAGTAGAAAGCGGCTAGATCAACTTTGCAGCCATCTGGAACCACATACCCTGATGAAAGACTTGGTTGTCAAAAGCCTATAACAGCTGAATCACACTCTGATAAATATATTGTTTATCCCACATAGCTTGTTTTGCTGTTTAGTGACCTCAGCTGTATGGTGCACGTGGTAAAATGTTTTCACCTGTGTTCTCCTACTTGTGTATATAAATACCTCAGAATTCCCTTCAATAAGGGAGACATGAAAAAATAGAAGAGACTGAATCACACCCTGTCTTGTCTCCATTCTTCGTGTCTCTTGCCCCAAGAGCCACACTCTCTCTTGACCAGAGCACTTAGCCCCAAAAGTGTTGAGGCAAAGCATTGAGGCCGAGTGTGGGCCTCAACACTCTGGCTTTGTGTTAGATAAGCTCCCTGCCCTAAGGCTAAGGGCAGCTTGCCCAGGATACTGAACTAGCCTTAGGAAGAGAGCTTGCTCCAAGGATATTGAATGCTAGCAGGTTTTGGCTGGTGAACTCCTCACAAACTAGGGAGGTGTGATGCCTGTCCCCTACATGGTACCTAAATCCTTATTCACTGAGCTCTTCAGTGCCAAATTTATAGTACTTAGGAGGGCAGTTCCATAAGCCATGGCAGTCACTGTCTTATCTCACCCCAAAACAGGACACAGAGACAGAAGAGGGCTGGTGAGAGAGATGGATTTGAACTCACACCTTTATGTTCCCATTTTGCATCTATTTTAGTCAGGATGAAGTGTGGTGAAGGATAAAGCAGCTGAAATTGGCAGAAAAGGAGAAAGACCCTTTGATACTTTTATAAAGTGAGTAGAATGGGACCATCCTCAGTATTGGACTATCATGTGTGGCTTAGTAGACTGACACAACTGAGTTTTTCCAGGCAAAGTCCAGTGTGCTAAGAATTCCGTGAATATCCTCATCTTCTCCTACATCTTGGGGAGGGCTGTGATGGCCAACATGGACTGAGTTTGGGGAGACCTGGGGTAAAGCTTTAGGTAGACACAGCTTCTGTCCTAGGAAGGAGATAGTGGATGCTCAGGTGGCTTTTCCATAGTTGTGTATGACAGATGCCTTTAATATTGGCTTTCCCCAGCACTGTTGCTGTGCTGGGGCATCCTTCCTTCAAATACTGAAAAAAGCTGTATCCCTAAGGGTCTAGACCTGTGGTACTCTGTGTCCTGTGGAGCAGCACAATACCAGTACCTATCAGCCTCAAGCCCATCCCATGGTGTGTACTAGCCTGGGGTGAGGAACTGTCTAGGTGGGACAGAACATACCAAGATGGAGAGCCCAAGTTTTCACAAAGTGTTCCAGAGAAATTTGACACTAGTTGACACCTTTCCAGTCTAGACAGGAAGGAGAGCATTACTCCTAGGTGCAGGAGGAACTATGGCTGTTACTGCCTCTCACCTATCCCTGAGGAACCCCACATTTTACTATTCATCTGTCCTCTAGTATCTCCCAAGACCTAACTATTCTCCTTCCAGGCCTTTCTAGCAGAAGACCCACCAATGATCTGGTGAGTTCAAATCTGTTAGTATCTGGAGGCTTTTTTGCTTATCTCTCCCCGTGGCTCTACCATCTGTCTGTGTATATTTGGCTATCTATATACTCTGTATGTATCTGTCGGTTGTCTATTTGTATCTCCCTGACTGGCCTTAAGAAGAGCTTTGCAATGTTTATGGAATATCAAGGAAACCTTTACAAAGGGAAGGAATGGGATAGTGTTCATAAATCTTTAAAGGGGTTTTAAAAAAGATTAGGTAACTGACTCTAAGTGATCAAGACAACAAATATTTGCAAACATCATGTTTACCAATATATGCCCATAGTGATATATTCACATTGGAAGGCTGTTTTAAGCCTCTGTATTTCATGTTTTCAGTAAATAATACTCATGCAGTTTCTAAGCAGGGCATGGAAAATGCATAAACTAGGATGCTAGCTATGTATCACATTAGGTTGTAAAAGTTGATAACAAGAGAAATCCAAGGAACATAATGTTTGTTTTTACACTGTTCTTTGAAATGTATGTTAAACCATCAAGTTGAGTACACATTAGGATCACAGTTTTAAATCTTACATTTGTTCAGCTTGCAATAACTCTGGATGTGATATCCTGGACAATTCTCCATCTTTTAGAATGTTAGATCTTTTGCATAATCCATTGCCACACTTATGATTTTGCCAATGCATAGTAAAGCACCATAAAACCAGACTCCATGGAGTTCTGCTGGCTATATTATTTGTAAGAATTTTGTAAATAAATAAAGAAATAAATAAAAATTGAAAAGTGCCAGCTTATAAATGTGTGTAGGTGATTCTAATGAATTCTCTGAATACTGAAAGACATGGAGTTCCAGTTGATCTTGTCTTCTCTACTGGGTTACAACAACTGAGTTGTTGACAACAGTAGCTTTATAAAAATACCCAAACAATTCAGGCCTTTGACAACTGAAGGTCTTGTTTTATTGGTTTGGTTTGGTTTGGTTTGGTTTGGTTTGGTTTGGTTTGGTTTGGTTTTTGAGACAGGGTTTCTCTGTGTAGTCCTGGCTGACCTGGAACTCACTCTGTAGACCAGGCTGGACTTGAATTCAGAAATCCACCTGCCTCTGCCTCCCAAGTGCTGGGATTAAAGGCATGTGCCACCACTGCCCAGCAGGTGTTGTTTTTCACAAACTGTCAGCAAGTCCTCATTGCTAAGGACAGGACTGACACAATTCATTGTATATGAAGAGGTCAAGCAGGTACCTTCAAGAACATTGACCCTTAGGCCCCAATGCCCTTGTTATGGGAAGGAACTTTGCAAGCTACACAAAGTGAAATGTATGTTCAGAACCAACCACAAAGTCTTTGATCTACAATCTGCACCTGCAAAATATGCTAGGTTGATTAAGTCATGAAAATATTGGAAATAACCATTCAATATCTGATTTGACTAAAATACAAAAGGCACACTTGTCAAATGTGATAATTTGTATGCACATGTGTATACATAAGTACAATGGTAGCTTTTTGTAGACACACCAATGTTATAAATAATTTCAAGGAGATTTCTACAGACTTTAAAGCATAGGGCCTACCTTGGAGCAGTCTCCCAGCTATCATTAAATTTATGTCTATTCAACCTGCCATGTGACTAGCTAGCTCTTTCCCTCTCTGCTCCTGTTCCCATCTATCTGTTCTCTTCTCTGTCTCCCGCTAAATCTCCTGCATCTGTGTTCTCCTCCCTGCATCACTTTTTCTAACCAGAAATATCACCTTCCAATTCTTGTCCCAGGTTTTGTCTTACATGCAATCAGGTGTCAGACATCACCAGAACATCAGTAGATTGCCTATAGGCATAGAGGCTGCCTGACCCTCGAATCTATGAGCAGGCTTGAAAAGACAAGAATTTATGAATGTAAGGTTGTTGGTGAAATATTGAAATGACAATACCAAGATCCTGCTAGCATTTAGTTCTCTGCCCATATAGCAGTCAAAGTTTGAACATACACAGACACACCTGCATACAGTATGAAGAAACGGTACCTCAACCCATGTGCAGTGTCCATGAAGGCCAGAAAAGGAAATTGGAGCCCACAATTTGAAATGTCACTTTGATGTAGCTTCCTCTGGCCTCCAATGAAGAGGAATACACCTGCCCCAGTGTTCTGAATGCTGAGATTATGCCAGAATTTCTTATATATTTTATGCCTATAGAGTCAAGCAATGTAATCACATTTTGTATATACGAACAACATAATTTATATTCTAGAAAACATCTTTTGATTGTCTATCCACTTAAACTACCACAATACTAACATCCTAAAAACTAAAAATATCCAGAAAATCTATTTTAGTTGTAGAGGGTAAAAGGACCTTGTGGTCACAGATAAGCTCTAGAGAAACCAGGAATATAAAACCACAGTGGTTTTTCTTCAATGGAAGAGAAGTCCACTATTTTCTGACCAAAAGTGAGGGAATGGCTGTAGGAAGTAGCTTGGTGATCTGTGATATATAGTGCCAGGCCACACTTGAAACTCCCAGACTATTAAGCTTATCACATACTCTTCCTCCATAGGGAACTGTTTCTTGGTCAATAGAAGGTAGCCTTAGGGGAGATGTGACATGTAAATAATAGCCTTGGGTTCACTACAATGCAGGTTTGATCCTGCTCTAGGTCCTTTAATTTTACAACCCAACTTAACGAAAGAGTCACAGGTAATTTTCAATAAACTTTTGAAGTAAACACATTTTAATCTGTGCTGTGCTCAGAGGATTGAGATAATTGTCAACAAGAAATTTTTTTCCAAAATTATACTGTACTTAAATATTCCTAAAATAAACCACTCTTGGGTGAGAATCTAGAAGTTTCACCCAACACTAGGTACTGAGTGTGCAGGGTAAACATTGTTTATCTCCTGGTTTTAATAGCTCAGAAATCCCTAAATTTACACAAACTTGGGACTTAAAATCACCCCAATCTGCAAACTTTAATATTTCACCTCCTGAAAATTCTACCCCTTCAATGAAACTCTATACAAAACCTGCCTCCCACTCAGTTCTCTTCTGATTCTCACCTGAGCAGAGGCAGTCTCCCTTCAGTGTTTTTCAGTAAATATCTTGTGTGTGATTTGTTGTTACATAAAGCTCTGTGGTATATCTTGATTTCTAACTGCCGGGAGACCTTTTATTTCAGAGCTGTCAACACTTGAACTGGGACACTTTATCCGGAGGGCTGCAAGAATTTCATTGGGAATAACCCACCATGCACCTAACACCAGTGCTGAAATACATACAGAGTGGTAGTGAACTAGATTTCCTTTTTGTCTTTGGGATTGTTACTCAGCCAGACCTAGTGTTTGCAGAGACGCTCACACTTATATCACCTAACCAGTAACCATCAAACACAGTCTTTCATTCTGAACAATAAATTCAGAGTTAAATACAGTCATTTCCCCTTTGAAACTGTAGTGTTTTGATGTCTTTATTTATAATGACCCATCAAGAACATACATTATACACCCAGGAAAATGTTTCACAGAAAACTGCAGAAAAACAGACAAGAAATCTGAGCCTAGAACTTATGGGACCCACAATGTAAAGCCTGCATATCAAATATTAATGATGATGTTCATTGTGCACATCATGTTAGTAAATGTAGATTTTAAATACAGGACCACATCCGTGAATTCTATCTGGAGGCAGCGAAGAGACAGCATCAGAGGATTGTCAACTTGCACTCCCCCCCACCCCTCTTCTAATATCTCAACGCCCATAATCAGCTTGAAGAAGCTAATGATGAGTCAGCGCCCCTATTCCCTGGGCATGGGGACTAAGGTGGTAAATGTTGGGCTGTCTCCCTAGGAAAAAGTAGTGGTTTTGTCGGAATAGAGAGGATTAGCTAGGGTTTATTGCATAGCCATAACCTATTAGTAGAAATCTGTATAATTAATATCAAGATGAAGATATAAATTCTTAAATGGCACCAATTTACTTTGTTTACAAATTTTAAGGTTTTCAGTGGCATGAGCTTTTTAGTGATATAAGAGTGAGATGAATATTGTTACTCTCATAGGCATTGTACCAGTATAACACACTTAGGAATACAAAGCTTAGACCCAGTCCTTCTTTAACTTTTTTAACTGATTTGAGATGGTCAGCCTGTGAGTTAAGGGACTATAGCAAATTCATGACTTGGAGTTTATTATAAGGGTGTTCTCTATGTTTTATTTAGAAATAGCTGAGTGGAGTTAACAGGCAACACTCCAGATTACCTTACATGGATAGCTGGTTTTCAAAACATCAGAAATCCTTAGAATTGACATGACAAACATTTCAGTATTAATGTTCATTTTCATTAGAGACCTGTCTGCTCCGGACAGCTTCCTATGTTAAACTCTAAGAAGAAATTGAGCATCCTTGGAGTTACTCCAGTTGTGGTGAGACAGCCACTAGGCAAGAATTGCCACTTTCCTTCTACAGACAAATTACTGTCCAGAAAAGGACACACTTGCAGAATAGTCGACTGATTATATCTGCCTAGACAGAGTAATCAGCCCTTAATAATTCTGCAGCACTAAGGTCTGTCAGATGATCCTGGGCCAGAAGGCAGAAGAACAGATGCTCCAACGTTTCGAAGTAGAGCGAGTGTCCAGGTGTTCAGAGGTCTCTATAAATTGGCTAAGTTTTAGAAGCTATGCTTGGTGCTTCCCACAATTATAGTCAACTCAGTCATTCTGGATTTCTGATGGGGTTGAAAACTTATAGCTATTTACTTTGAGAGAAAAGATCTGAGTGTATGGTCATCAGCTGACATTCATCCTAAAGCCAAGGAAAAAGCCAGGTTCAGAACTAAGTGTTTTAATTAGGATAGATGACAGAGGTGCTGGTTAGTCAACAAAAGGATGGACTGGGTATTAGGACTATCTTGTACCTCACTGGTACAAATAGGCATAATTATGCTCTAATTGTATTTTGAGAGAAAAGTTTCCTTTTAACAGGAAGGGTGATGTGTAGGAGGAGCTAAGGTGGGAGGAGTACTGAGAGGAAGAAAAGGAGTAAGAAGAGGAGAAGAAGAAGGAGAGGAGAAGCTAGGTGATGAAAGAGAGATAGAGGGGGGAAACAGGGAAGCAGATGTTTATGTATCTCCACCAGTCAAAGATAGTTGATATATCTAGGTTGGGTAGTGGGTTACACCTCTGATTGAACAATACCAAACTTATAAAGCCTATGATTAACATTTCTTAAAAAAATGTATAAATGCAAAAAGGAAAAGGGGGCATGGGATAGGGTTTTTCTAAGGGGGGGGGGAATGGGGAAACGGGATGGTATCTGAAGTGTAAATGAAAGATCTAATAAAAAAAATAAATAAATAAATAAATACAGGACCACAGTCAATTTGGACAAGAGTTTGGGGGAAAATGTGAGTCTATGCAACTACTAATGTGGTTTGCTCTTGGGAGCCGACTTCTGCATACCTATGAAGATGTACTGTCTTGTAGTGATACTCTGTAGACAAGTAGATGGTTTCTTTATCCTTTATGATGATCCTATGAGGATTCCTAAGTTTATAGTAATTATTAAGCTTTTTTAGTAACACTATTAAGTTCTTTCTGATAGTCAAAACTGCAGTGAGAACTCTTCCAGACTTCAGTGTCACTTCTGAGGCTGTACCCAGTCATTATACTGCTCATTGTTTGTAAAACCTATAAACAAATGTCATTAAAAATAAACAATTTATTATAGGTGCTAGGAGAGAAGACAAAGATATTGACTGAGTTTATGTATACAAAACCTGACTAATAACATACTTATGGTTTTAACACTTCACGAACCTGTGGAGCTGTGACAGGTGACAAATGTTTAGCCAGGTAATTGTTCCTAATGGATATCCTAGTGGATAACTTGCACTGTTGTAAACTCCTTATTAGATCTCTTTGAGTTCAAGATCAATCTGGTTTACATAGAGAGTTTCAAACTAGCAAAGAAACCACAGGGAAACTCTGTCTTTAAATAAATAAAATAAATAAATAAATAAGCCAGGTTATGTCACATAGCTCCAATCTCAGATTTGAGGCAGAAGAAGGAGGTTGTGCTAGAAGTTCCTTTGTAAGCAAGACTGGCCTTGAATTTACAGACATCCCCTCCTCTCTAATTCTGTACTGATTTATAGGTGTACATCACTATGCATGGTTTAATCTTTTTGGGCCTCATTTCTTCTTGTACATTCTTTTTCTTTGGGTTTTTTTTTTTTTTTTTGGTTTTTTGAAACAGGTTTCTCTGTGTAACTCTGGATGTCCTGGAACTCACTCTGTAGACCAGGCTAGCCTCGAACTCAGAAATCTGCCTGCCTCTGCCTCCCAAGTGCTGGGATTAAAGGCGTGCGCCACCACTGCCTGGTCCCTTTGTACATTCTTAATCCTTTAGGGTGCTATGTGGTTCTTAACCCAGGGGATGCTGAACACCCAAGATAGAAGTCCCCAATCTCTTAAGGGGACCCTGAAAAGCACATCAAATCTCAGTCCTGAGAAAACACTCCAGAGTCTTATCTACCCTACAGGAGAATTCTGTCATGTACCAGGTAGTCCAAAGATGAAAATGGATTTCTCAGTTTCAGAACTTTTCCTGACCAGACAATGACACATGTTACTTTATTGAGCAGTTGTGTCAGGAGTCATAATGGATCGACGTAATAACTAATAGATGATGTTCCTGAGATGGCCTGCTTTGGATTATAATATAATATGTGTCTGACTTGCTCCCATTGGCAAGGCAAAGGAAAAATCATTTTAGGAAAGATTTCTCTTACTAATATACTTTTCTTATTATTATAACATAAACATTTATAACAATCACAAGGTATAGCTCACCCCTTTTGAGCAGATCTCTGTAAGATTTCCCATCTTATAGTGATGCTATATAGATAAATAGATGTTTTCTTAAATCTTAATGATCATCCTATAAGAATTGCTAAAATTATATCCTTGATTATTAAGCTTTTTTATAGTGGAACTGCTCTTAGGTCTTTTTCTGATAGTCAAATCTGCATTGAGCACTGTCAGCCTCCCAAGTATTACCAGTTAATTGCTCTTAGATAGTACCCAGACTTTCTCCTACTCAGAACACATTACGAGAGGTTGTAAGACATTTAAGCAAAGGTCATAAAAGTGAATTAACAATTTATTATAGGTGCTAGAACAGAAGGTAAAATATTGACTGGGTTTATGTATCAAATTTTCACCAATAACTTAGTCATGGTTTTCAATTTCCATTGAACCTGTGGAGCAGTGACAGGTGATGGATGTTTAGCCAGATAATTACTCCTAATGGATATGCATGTAAACATTCTCTGTTGTAAACTTCTATTTCTATTTATGATTTGATGTTTTGTGAACTTGTGATGAACTTTGTAACATTTGATCATGTCTCTGAAAGATGTGTAAGTACTGAAGACAAATAGATGAGAGAAAAATTTTTTCCTTTTCCCCACCTAGAGAAGATTTTCCTTTTCCTCTTCTTTGGGTCTTTTTACATTTCTTCCTAAATAGCTTTCATAGAAAATGTTTTACAATTTTGTAATAAATGCTTAAATCACATTTCAATGTGTTCCTTTTTCTTCATCCAACTTCAAACAAGCAGGCATCAAGTTAGAGTCACACAGTTCCTGCTGAGATAGAACAAAGGCCATATTATTTAATACTCCCTTGTTTGGCTACAGTTGTTATTTCCTAAATCAGCAGCCTTTTGCCCTCAGAAAGGGCAAGGAAGTTTTATGATTTTTTTGAAATTATCATCAGCATTTCAGTACAGTTAGAGAGCTACAATTTCCAGAGACCCTCAGACATTAAAGCCACACCACAGTCCTACTCTGTGCCTCCATTGCTACAGTCTCTGGGCCAATAACCATTCTCTCAACTACAAAGTGTTCATTTCTCTCCTCTTTGTTTTCCTTGGCTCTTTACTATTTTCAGGCCATTCAAACTCAGCCAATTTTATAGTAATGCAAACTGTTGAGGACCGCACTGCCCCATGCTTGGGGGCCACTATGTTGTGGACCGCACTGTCCCACCCTTGGGAGCCAAGTGCTCTGGTCCAAGGGGATCAGACAACAAGTCTAGCAAGGGAGAGAGTGAGGGAAGAAGAGGGTGAGACGTGAAGGATGGTGACAAATTGGAGTGTATGACCAAGTCTCATTACTCCTTTATTGTCTCTCTCATTGCAAGGAAATCCTGAGTGTTTATAAGCACGAGCAGGGGAACACAGCTGAAGACACTTTAACACTGGGAGCACTAAACAACAAAACAAGATATGTGGGATAAGATATTTATCAGAGTGTGCTCAGCTTTTGCAGGCTGTTGAAAACAAGTCTGTTGTCAGGATGTATGGCTCAAGATGTTTGCAAAGATTATAGCGTCTTTCTGCTAAAAGTCAGCTCCCAACAGTCTATATCCATTGATCATGTGCAATTAGAATCACCAGAGATTCTCCAGCTGGTTGCAATTTATAAACTGTTGAGGGATATTCCAGACACATAACTTTAAATTTCATGGTGTGTGAGCCTCAACACTCCTGATACAGCAATTGACAGAAAGTGCCTATGATCATTTGCTAGCCAGGGCCTCTACTGCTTCTACTTGTAGTTAGATTCTACTAACAATGAGGTCCTGTTTCAACAAATTCCAATACTGAGAACAATGTAGTTTATCACTGAGCAGTTTCTCACTACTGGAACAATCTCCTTATTTTTCTAATCAAGAGAAATATGTAGTGATATGGATTTGTTCATTGTAACCTTTGATTTTTTTCTTAGATAATTTTCAGAGCCTTCTTGAATTTAGTTAAAATATTCTGAGGTAATGCAGCTTGGAGTAAAAATATTTGCATTTTTTTCAAAGGTAATTCCAAATGTATTTCCAGGATGTTTGGATTTATAAACTGTGCGTGAGCATGTATCTCATCTACTACACAAAAAATAATCCCTTATATATTTATAGATCATATTTGTATGAATAGACTTACACATGAATTTAAGATGAAGATAATACCTGAATAGTGAGTTTTAGTGTTTTTGTTCAGAGTGTATGTTCTCATATGTGTAAAATGTTAGTATGGAAATTGGAGCACAGAGTCTGAATGGTTATCCCTGAAAACAATTAAGCCATGTTTTCATTTATTTTTTTAGTAGACTTGTATCTCATACTCTCTTGAAATCAAGAGAGAAAGCAGACTTATTGATGAGGCTCTGAGAGTCTCTACATGTTTTCTGTTTCAAGTCTTTCTTTCTTTTTTTGCCAATTCAAGGAGACTTTAATTTTGGATTCCTCCAAAAATGAATATACACAGATAGTGAAGCACTAAAGGGCCTCAAGTACTTCCCAGGTTAGATGGTCAAGTCTTCATTTGCTCAAATGACACTGTGTTTATCTGTTTGAAACTCAAATTCAATGACTAATAATTTGCAAAATATCCCTAGTTTCCTAGTCCACTTCTTTGTTGGCATGACAAAGAGCACAACTAGAACCAACCAGAGGCCACGGAGGAGTGCTGCTTACTGGCTCGCTCCTCAGGGCTTGCTCAGGTTGCTTTCTTTTTTTTCCCCAAACACTTTATTTATCAGTATTTGTATATACATACATACTTATACATGTATACATATATGCATACATATATGAACAATAATTAAATAAGATATATTTGAAAAGTATTGGGGGTTGGAAAGAGTGGGAGGAAGGAGAGTAAGAAAAAATTATGTAAATACAGTGCTCATATATGAAATTCTCAAAAAGGAATCCATTTTTAAAAAAATGGTCAACAGATTAACTTGCATTTTACAATATGAAAATAAATATGACCTATAATTATGTTGAAGGACATTTTTAACTCACTACAAACTTTGAAATTTAAAATGTAATCAATAAAAATTATTTTACCCAGCATACTAACAAAAACCACAATAACATTTTATAATTCAAAGTATTTCTGAGAACAAGAAAATGGATTGTTAGAAGCAGAGCCAGGGGAACGCTGTGTGTTATTTCTTTTCTTTTCTTTTCTTTTCTTTTCTTTTCTTTTTTTTTCTTTTTTTTATTATTATCAAATAATAACTTTTACTTTTTAACACAGGGGTTATAAACACAAAAATGCAAGATGTGGGGAAGGGGATGACACAGGAGCATAAATGTTCAGGGGGAGTACAGATATCTTTCAGAACAGGGTATCAGCTGGGTGAAGGTTCAGGGGTCAGGTCACTATGACTCTGCCTATGCTTCACTTGTCCTTATCTAAGTTGGTACTATCCACCAAGGCTGCCTATTTACAAGGTCTATAACTACTCAAGCTGGTAGATTTCCACAAAAGCTGCCTGTTTACAATAGTTTATAGACATCTGTTTCAGTGTTTTTCCATAGAGACCCAAGGCTTTGTGTTAGCAGGCATGTATGTCAGGCCTATTGCTGATTTTAGGCTTATGGCTGATTTTAGGCCTTCAGTGTATAAGCAGGGCTGCCCCTGACATCTCCTCCCTTCTCTAAATATAGAAGGGTTGTGGCTATTCTAATCTTGCCAAGGCAGGGATAGAGGCCTGACCTCCAGTAATTAAAGGGGACCTTGTAATGGCTCCAGTCCTCCTGTCATTGTACAGTGAAGCATGAGGGCCATACCCATCCTGATGTCTTTTTCTTGGAGAGGGGATACTTTTGACATCAACCCCTATGCAGTCAGTCTTGTCCCTCAGGGAACCCAGAAACATATTTTAAACTTTTATTTATATTCCCTTGCAGTGTTTAGCCTTGAAGCCTAAGCAAGAATTCAGATCGCCAGACAGAGGGGGTTCTGGGTGGCCCCTCACTGCTTGGTCTAGGGGCAGAAGTCCCCTCTTTTAGGTTGGGTGGAGATGGGACTTGGGAGCACCCTGGATAGAGTAACATCCTCATCTAGAGTCTTGTGGTCCTCCATAGCTAACTTATGATAATGTATCTGAATAGATTTTGCTATCAGATTATCTATCTGTTGTTTCACAAAGTTAGTCAGCCTATTTAAGGCTCAGGGACCAAAGGAAATAAGCAAAAATAACCTAATTAATGGTCCCAAGATGGAAGGAAGTAGGGTTAACAATCATGGAGAGGTTGAAGACCAATTCTTGTACAAGCTCTCATTTTTCTTTTTCTCTCTCTGTCTTTTCTCAAGGCCTTCTCTGGCCTTTTTCATGCTTTTTTAAATCATCCCTGTTTTGTCTATGTAAAAGCAGCATTCTTCTTTAAGGGCTGTACACAGTCTAGAGCTGTACACAGTCTTTTCTATTGTAAAAGAGAAAATGAAGTCCAATAAAGTCCTTTGCAATTTGGGGGGATTGCATCAGACAGCGAAACTAGGGATTTCTTCAGATTAGTGATGTCAGTCTATAGCTGTTTGATGTCCTTGTCAAAGGCCCATTGGAGGTCTGAGTAGTATAAGTCCAGAAGCCAGCATCAGGATTAGAACTCCTAACAGCAGACATCACCAGTGATTAATTTTTTATCTGGAAAGGAAAAAAGAAGGGAATTCTCAGGGAAATTTCTCTTCCCTGGATGTCAATTGTTATTCATCTTATTTATAATTGGGCCTGGTTTTGTGGGGGTATCTATTTAGTTCATTAATCTTTTTGGTGGCCATTTAGCTGTGCCTTCTGTGGTATTAAACATGCATATCAATCCTCGGCCCCATGTAGGAACTGGGTCCTGGCCATTCCATTTAATAGTAAAAGGGTCCTTCCACATAGTTGTGGCTTAGTTTTTATTGGTCTCAGCGATGCCAGAGGCAATCAGCAGCAGATTTGCCATGAGCTTTCAGTTTTAGAAAGTTAAGAGTAAACAAGGCATGTCCCTTCCACCCTCAGAGAGTCATGAAGACACTATTTAAAGAAATATAATTCTTTATTAATAATTTCTTTTATCAAAGGACTATTATAAAACAGCCAACAATTAATCAAACTATATCAATCTATATAACATATAAATTAATGAGAGCTTCTTCTACTTTTTGTAAAATTACTCCTCTTTTGTCAATTAATTGTTGAGAGAAATTAGGATTTGCATCTCTCTTGAGAATATTAAACAGAGACATAAATTCTTTTGTGAAGAGCTTAAAATAAGATCTTAGCCAATAAGCATCTCCTGGAAACCTCTGAAAATCATTTGAAATAAGTAAACTATCTTTTTTTTTCCAGACCCATTATCTGGGTTGGGTTTTTTTGGATATTTTACATATTTACCTTTCACTGTTATCTCCACTTCCTTTCTCCCCCAAAACCCCTAATCCCATACCCCCCTCTTCCAATTTTTATGAAGGTGTGCTCCCACCATTCTCCCAACCCGGCCTCCCTGCTCTCGAATTCCCCAACACTATGAATCCAATCTTTCAGGGAACATGGCCCTCCACTTCCACTGTTGCCTAACGAGGCCACCCTCAGTTACCTATACAAGTGTAGCCATGAGTCCCTCCCTTTCTGTTCTCAGTCTGGAGGTTTAGACCCTGGGAGATCTGGTTGAGTATTTTGCTACTCCTTCTAAAAAAAACCCACTCACACTTGGTCTTCCTTCCTCCTCTTGAGTTTCATGTGGTCTATGCATTGTGTCTTAGGTATTGTGAGCTTTGGGGGTAATATCCACTTATTAGTGATTGTATGCCATGTATGTTCTTTTATGATTGGGTTACCTCACTCAGGATGATATTCTCAAGCTCCATCCATTTGCCTAAGAATTTCATGAACTCATTGATTTTAATAGCTGAGTAGTACTCCATTGTGTAAATATACCATATTTTCTGTATCCATTCCTCTGTTGAAGGACATCAGGGTTCTTTCCAACTTCTGGCTATTATAAATAAGGCTGCTATGAACATAGTGGAGCATGTGTCCTTGTTGTATTTTGAAACATCTTTTGGGTATATGCCAAGGAGTGGTATAGCTGGGTTCTCAGGTAATACTATGTTCAATTTTCTAAGGTACCACCAGACTGATTTCCATAGTGGTTGTATCAGCTAACAATCCCACCAACAATGGAGGAGTGTTCCTCTTTGTCCACATCCTCGCCAGCATCTACTGTCACCTGTGTTTTCCATCTTAGCCATTCTGACTGGTGTGAGGTGAAATCTCAATGTTGTTTTCATTTGCATTTCTCTGATGACTAGGAATGTTGAACACTTCTTTTGGTGCTTCTCAACCATTCGAGATTCCTCAATTGAGAATTTGTTTATATAGTGAATTACATTGATGGACTTCCGTATATTGAACCAACCCTGCATTCCTGGGATAAAGCCTACTTGATCATGATGGATGATTGTTTTGATGTGTTCTTAGATTCAGTTTTTGATAATTTTATTGAGTATTTTTGCATCAATATTCATTAGAGAAATTGGTCTGAAGTTCTCTTTCTTTGTTGGGTCTTTGTGTGGTTTAGGTATGAGCATGATTGTGGCTTCATAGAATGAATTGGGCAGTGTTCCTTCTATTTCTACTTTGTGGAACAGTTTGAAAAGAATTGGTATTAGATCTTCCTTGAAGGTCTGATAGAATTCTGCACTGAAACCATCTGGTCCCGGACTTTTTTTTTTTTTTTTTTGTGACTAGATTTTTAATGACTGCTTCTATTTCTTTCAGGATTATGGGACTGTTTAGATGGTTTATCTGCTCCTAATTTAACATTGGTAACTGGTATTTGTCTAGAAAATTGTCCATTTCATCCAGATTTTCCAATTTTGTTGAGTATAGGCTTTTGTAGTAGGATCTCATGATTTTTTGGATTTCCTCAGTTTCTGTTAGTATGTCCCTGTTTCAGTTCTGATTTTATTAATTTGAATACTGTCTCTCTGCCCTCTGATTAGTCTGGCTAAGGGTTTATCTATCTTGTTGATTTTCTCAAAGAACCAACTCCTAGCTTTATTGATTCTTTGTATAGTTTTTTTTTTGTTACTATTTAGTTGATTTCAGTCCTGACTTTAATTATTTCCTCCTGTCTACTCCTCTTGGGTGTATTTGCTTCATTTTGTTCTAGAGCTTTCAGGTGTGTTGTCAAACTGCTAGTGTATACCCTCCCCAGTTTCTTTTTGTAAGCACTTAGAGCTATGAGTTTTCCTCTTAGCACCGCTTTCATTGTGTCCCATAGGTTTTGGTATGATGTGTCTTCATTATCATTAAATTCTAAAAAAAGTTTTTAATTTCTTTCCTTATTTCTTCCCTGACCACATTATCATTGAGTAGAGTATTGTTCAATTTCCATGTGAGTGTGGGCTTTCCCTTGTCTTCCTGTTTGTGTATCCAGCCCGTTAGCCTATGTCTTTTTATTGGGGAATTGAGTCCATTAATGTTAAGAGATATTAAGGAGAGGAGATTATTGCTTCCTGTTATTTTTGTTAACAGCAGAGGCATTGTTTCTGTGTTTATCTTCTTTTGAGTTTGTTGGAAGAGGCTTACTTTCATGCTCTTTCTGGAGTATAATTGCCCTCCTTATATTGGTGCTTTCCTGCTATTCTTCTTTGTAGTGCTGGGTTTGTGGAAAGATATTGTGTAAATTTGGTTTTGTCGTGGAATATCTTGGTTTCTCCATCTATAGTAATTGAGAGTTTTGCTGGATATAATATCCTAGGTTGGCATTTATGTTCTCTTAGGGTCTGTATGACATCCATCCAGGATCTTCTAGCTTTTATAGTCTCTATCCCTGGTAGTCTCCCTTTGTGATTTCTTAATTGTCTCTAATTCCATTTTTATATCCTGGATGTTTTTGTTCAATTCCTTCACCTGTTTAGTTGTGTTCTCTTGTAATTCTTTAAGGGATTTTTGTGTTTCCTCTTTAAGGGCTTTCACCTGTTTATCTGTGTTCTCCTCAATTTCTTTGAGGGTGTTATGTCCTTCTTGAAGTTCTCTATCATCGTCATTAGAAGTGATTTTAGATCTGATTCTTGCTTTCCTGATGATATGGGTAATTCAGGACTTTCTAATGTGGGAGAACTAGGTTCTGATGAAGCCAAGTACTCTGGGTTGCTGGTACTTGTATTCTTGCGCTTGCCTTTCCCCATCTGGATCTCCTTGGTGCTACCTGAGCTATCTCTGACTGGAGCCTTGTCTTTCCTATTATCTTGGTTGTGTCAGAACTATTTGGGATGAGTGTTGCTGCTGGGGTTAGAGCTGAGGTCCAATCTCTGCACAGTATTCAGGCAGAAACAGGACGGAACCAGTGCTCTGGGCCAGGAGTGAATTCCTGGGTCCCTGTGGGTCTTGGTTACTCCCTGTTTGGGTAGAGTATTGCTATCTCCTGACCTGAACTCCTGAGAGTCCGGCAACTCTGGGTTTTGTGAGGTTGGGTACAGAGCTACCTCCTGGGATCTGCTCTATACTCGGGCCCAGACAGGAAGGAACCAGTATGCCCACCCAGGAGTGAATTCCTGGGTCCCAGTGGTCCCAATTAATTTCTATTTGGTGTGAGTGTTGCTGCCTCTTTACCTAAGATACTGCCCGGCTTAGAGCTCTTGAGAGCCCAATTCCTCTGGGTTCTGTGAGATTGGGTGCAGAGCTATCTCCCGGGATCCGCTGAGTGCTCAGGCCCAGACCGGAAGGTACCAGTGCTCCTGGCTAGGAGTGAATTCCTGGGTCCCTGTGTGCCCTGGTTACTCCCTGTTTGGGTTGAGTGTTGCTGATTCCTTACCTGAGATACTGCCCTGGTTAGAGCTCCTGGTAGCCCCGCTTCATCTGGGTTTGGTGAGATTGGGTGCAGAGCTGCTCAAAGTCTTTCTAACTTAACCTAGTACTACTATGGCAATAAGCCTGGAATATTGCACAGAATTTTCCCTATTTTAGTTGACACCAATCATTATCTCTAATTCAGTGTTTCTAACTTTTGTAATGCTCACCACTGACACACAATTTAAATTATTCATATATGGCCAGACTAACCTGGAGTTGAATGAATGATTTTTCAGTTCTCCTTTTTTTTTCTTTTTTTTCATCTTTTTAAAAAATTGGGTATTATATTTACATTTCAGATTTAATCCCCATACCCCACTTCCTCCCACCACCCAGAAACCTCCTATCCCCTCCCCCCTCCTCATGCTTCTATGAGGCTGTGCCCCCACCTACCCTGCCGTACCCACTACCCCCTCCCCACCCTCATATTCCCCCCCACACTCTGTGTTCGTTTTTCATGGGACCAAGAATCGCCTCTCTCACCTATGCCCAATGAGGCCATCCTCCCCTACATATACCGCTGGAGTCATGGGTCCTCCCTATGTGCTCCCAGGCTTGTGGTTTAGACCCTGGGGGCTCTGGTTGGTTGGTATTGTTGCTTTCCTCCTGGGGTCACAAACCCTTTCTGCTTCTTCAGTCTTCTCTCTAACTTCTCCTTTGGGAAACCCTTGATCATATCAGTGGTTAGCTGTGAGCATCGTCCTCTGAATGTGTCAGTCTCTGGCAGACATCTAAGGAGACAGCTATATCATGTTCTTGACAGCATGCACTTCCAGCCATCCACATCAGTGTCTAGCTTAGGTGACTGTACATGGGATGGATACCCAGGTGGTATGGTCTCCAGATGGCCCCTCCTTCAGTTTCTGTCCCATGTTTTGTTTCCATATTTGCTCCCTTGAGTATTTTGTTTCTCGTTCTAAGTAGAACTGAGGCATCCCCTCTTGTTTTTCCTTCTTCATAAGCTTCATGTGATCTGTGAGTTGAGTCTTCGATATTCCAAGCTTTTGGGCTAACACCACTTATCAGTGAATGAATACCATGTATGTTCTTTTGTGATTTGTAACTCATTCAGGATGACATTTTCTAGTTCCATCCTTTTACCTAAGAATTTCTCAAATTCATTATTTTTAATAGCTGAGTAATACTCCATTGTGTAAATGTACCACATTTTTTGTATCCATTCCTCTGTTGAGGGACATCTGGGTTCTTTCCAGCTTCTGGCTATTATAAATAAGGCTGCTATGAACATAGTGGAGCATATGTCCTTATAATATGTTGGAGCATCTTCTGGGTATATGCCCAGGAGTGGTATAGCTGGGTCCTCAGGTAGTGCTATGTCCAATTTTCTGAGGAACCTCCATACTGATTTCCAGAGTGATTTACCAGCTTGCATTCCCACCAACAATGGAGGAGTGTTCCTCTTTCTTCGCATCCTCACCAGCATCTACCATCACTTGAATTTTTTTATCTTAGCCATTCTGGCTGGTGTGAAATGGTATCTCAGGGTTGTTTTGATTTGCATTTCCTTGATGACTAAGGAAGTTGAGCATTTCTTAAGGTGCTTCTCAGCCACTCGAATTTCCTCAGTTGAGAATTCTTTGTTTAGCTCTGTACCCCATTTTTAATAGGGTTATTTGGTTGTCTGGAGTCTAATTTCTTGAGTTCTTTGTATAAATTGGATATTAGCCCTCTATCGGATCTAGGATTGGTAATGATCTTTTCCCAATCTGATGGTTGCTATTTTGTCTTATTGACAGTATCTTTTGCCTTACAGAAGCTTTGCAATTTGATGAGATCCCATTTGTCGATTTGTCTGAGATTTCTAAGATGAAAAAAGTGAATAAGTAGTGCTGAGGTAAGTCACGTGACGTGGTGACTCCAGTTTAGAAAAGCTGAACTGTTGGGAGCCGACTTTAGCAGAAAGCGGCTAGATCAACTTTGCAGCCATCTGGAACCATATACCCTGACGAAAGATTTGGTTTTCAATAGCCTACAACAGCTGAAGCACACTCTGATATCCCATATATTTTGTGTTGCTGTTTACTGGCCCCAGCTGCAAGGTGCACGTGGTAGTCACGCCTACAAGACATACGGTTCACGTGCTGTCCACGTGCTATCTACTCCATACATGCTTATAAGGCACACGTGCTATCCACGCCTGCAAGGCATTGCGGTGCACGTGCTGTCCACGCTATAGACGCCTGTAAGGCTTACGTCATATCAACACCTGCAAGGCACGTGGTATCCACGCACCTACAAGGCACGTGGCAAAAGCCTATAAATAGCTCAGAATTCCCTTCAATAAACGAGACTTGATCAGAATCTCTGTCTTGTCTCCATTCTTCGCGTCTCTTCCCCTTTATCCCCACTCCCTCTCTCGCTAGACCCTGACCCTCGGACCGGAACGGGCAGTACGGGCTGCAACACTGAACCAACGAACCTGCCTGCAGACAGGTCAGACAGGTCAGGCAGGTTGCCTGCTACAAGAAGTTAAGACTGTCCTGTGTCAGAGAGCAAAAGAATAGGCCTCCATTTTTGGTACAGATACAAAGTTATAGTAAAAAGTAAGTTAATAATTAAAGCAATAAATAGGCTAGGATCCCTCAGATACCCAGATCTAGTGCCCAATATAGTCACTAGATAAATCTAGTGGGGGAATACTCTTCCCCCCAATAAAAGCCTTTCTTTCACAAGACCCTTGCAGGTTCTGGTCTTCAGAAGTGAAGAACAAGAGGGGACACCGGAAAAAGAATGTTCCCTCAGACATGGAGACATTGGGGACCCCATCAATTGATCAGGCTGTGGTCAGCAGCGGGTTAATTTGGACCAGATGTGACTGAGACCTTCATGTGACAGAAGGTAAGGGACACCCAAAGGCCCACGCCAGATCCGCTGATAGATCTTGAGAGAGAGAGTTACATGAGACCCCACTATTTTCATCAAGGTTTAGTAAGTCTGGAGAAGAAGGAACAGACAAGATAAAAGATTTAGTATAAGTCACTGAGAAAGTCCAGAGGAATAGAGAGGAGTAGAGAAGGCTTAATATTAGTCTAGGAGAAAGGAATAGAGGAGAGTGGAAAAAGATCTAGTGTAAGTTGCTGAGACTAGAGAGAGGTGAAGAAAAAAAGGTGACAGGAAAAGAATTTACAGAAAGCAGAGAAGAGGGGCTCCAATCAAAGGGAGATAAACTTTTTAAAATAGAGACCAGTGTGCACATTGCAAGTAAAGGAGCCAGCTTCAGGGTCCAAGAGGGCCCTAACAAATAGAAGCCAGGGCCAGAAAATCCCAGGCCTTGAAAAACCACCCCAAATGGTGAAGATATTAGCTCTGTGTGAAGACGGAGATGGGGCGGCTTGGAGCCACCCAACTTTTGATAGACACAGGGGCTTCCTCCAGGCCAATGGGTCAAAAGGTATTCATGGACTACCTGAAAAATGGTGGACTAAGAGATGGGCTGGATATCCCATTCATTTATGGTCATCCTAGACTGCTCCTATCCCCTGAGAGACTTACTCCCTAGGATAGACATCCAGATACAACACTTCCTACCCGGGCTGCAACTAGCTGACAAGAATTCATCCGGTAGAGGACTGACTCCAGCCAGGAGCCGAGGTAACCTGCTTTACAAATGGGAGTTTTCTCCATGCTGTTCAGAGACAAGCCAGCGCTACTGTGGTGGACACAAATGTCATCTGGACTGACCCCTGAGATCATCGGTGCAGAGAACAACCTTGGAACCTGAGGTCGACAAGCAGGTATGCTTTTGTCACAGCCCATGCCCGCAAGGCTATATGCCAAGAGAGGAAACCCTGATGAAACCGGAAGCTGTAAATATTTGTTGCCCAGGATACCAAAAAGGGAGGAGACTCCAGCCTGAGGAAATAACCGGACAGATCAAGTGGCTTGATACAGGAGCCCTTCCCGGTTTGGGGCCTAAAAGAGACAATGGTGCACACAAGAAGGGAGAACTATACTCCCCAGAAAGCAAAAGACTTACCAAGCTAAATGCACAGATGGACTCTTAAGATATGAGTGCAACCAAGCAGCCAAGAGATTTAAAGTGTATAAGGGACCTCAGGTTTTGAGCCAGAGAAATAATAAGACTTAGAGTAAATAAGAAATACCTAGGAGAAAACAGCCTAGAATAGGGACCTTCCCGAGGTTTCAAGTGTCCTAGGTAATTAGATCAGATAGCAGTTTTAAGGTAAGTCAGGAATTGTCAGAGATATTAGAAGATCCACTGTTTATACTGTCTCCAAAGCTCAGGACAGGTAGAGAGAATATACAGAACCTTAAAATTAAACTACCCTTGGGAGCTGGCACTGGCTAGAGTGTCCCTTGTCCTTGTTCCACACCCAGAATGTCCCTTTTGTGTGAGAAATGATTTTTCAGGCTACTAAGAGACTTCCTGGTGCTGCTGACCATCCAACCTCCTTGAAATCCACCAACACGTGTGCCTGAACATCCAGATGCCAGAACAACTTCCTGCTGTTTAGCTCAAGGTCGTCTGCTATTCTACAAAGCTAAAGAACTGCAGGCCTTGACTCCTGAGACATCCCACCTTAAAGGCACGGGGTAATGCTGCCTTAGAGGGTAGGGCTTAGGGTGTATACACCCAAGGTTAAATGACAGCTTGTGATTACAAGATTGAAGTTGAAATGTGAATCTAGAGTTATATAGATTTGTTCCTTTTGCAATTTCTCTTTATTATATATGTGATTTTATGTGTAAAAGTCAGAGGACAACTTTGAAAGTGTGTTTCAAAGAAAGGAAATGTTTTGAAACCCCTAGTCAATACTAGTCAATAGAATAGAGCCCAAGAACCCCTGCTAACAGATACTTAGTGCCTAAAATTGATAAATCGTAGACTTACAGCTCCGGGCTAACACCATGTGTTTCCACTGCTATCTTTGATGAGAACAAAGATTATTGTGTACTTGTCCAGCTAGTTCCCGCAGGTACTCTTGAACTGAGTTTGAGATACACCCTAGACTGCAGAGAGCCTATTTTCCTTGACTCTAGCTGTTACATTGTGACTAGGAGTGGCCATAGGTATAGAGACAGGTGTGGCTACATTGATACAGACACCTCATTATTTTCATCAGCTGAGAGCTGCCAGTGATGTAGATTTGAGAGCCCTAGAACAGTCGGTAACAGAGTTAAGTTGTTACTAGACTTGCTGTTTCTTAAAGGAGAAAGTCTGTGTGCTGTTCTAAGAAAAAATGTTACTACTATGTAGACCATTCAGCAGTGACTAGAGAATAAATTCAGAGAAAGGTTAGACCAGAGACAAAAGATAGAGAGGCACAGCAATGTTGATTCGAGAGTTGGTTCAATCCTCCCTTGCTGGACCCCTTGTGATTTTACTTTTGCTTTTAACCATAGGCCCCTGCATTTTAAATAGATTAATAACTTTTGTTAGAGAAAGGATAAATGCTGTTCAGCTTTTTGTGTTGCGCCACCAATATAGAGCTTTAGGTTAAGAAAATGATAATTTTGAAGACACTGGAGTTTAAACTTTTCTAAAGATCCAAATCAGAAAAAGTGGGGTGAGGATAGACTCATTAATAATTGAGTTTTTATGATTAAAAACTTAACCAAATCGGAAGAAGTGGGGATGTAGAGTGAAAAATTATAAAGGCCATTTTATGAAATATGTGTAGATTTTTCGCCTTACAGAACACGGAACTGAAAATAAGATTTCAGGCCTTCACATTCCAGGTGAAGGACACTTGCCAGATTACATTCCTCAAGCCTCTCCCACCTATGGGTGGGGGAGGCCCAAGGCAGGAAGACACATTCCTGACCACAGATAAAAGATGCTGCTACCTAGGTGGGGCTATAGCCAGAAAATAAGCAAAGATAGTTAATCTGAAATAGTTGGTAAATGGCAGGATAGGACACAATGGCATGGTAAAAACCACATTTTTGAGAAGAATGAGTGTGCAGAGTGATTTCACATGACTCTAGATCATTTGGACTAGATTCCTCTGAAATGTTCCACTGTTATTGGTTACCCTTCCCTTGGTCTTCCCAGTGCTATGTTCAAAATTTGTAAAACAACCATTCATGTGTAAGCGCGTGAAAATGCAACCCTTCATGTGTAAGCACGCAAAAATGCCTTCCTTCCCCCACCCCATGCTATAAAAGACCCTTTAACCCACCCCTCGGGGCCAAAACCTTGCTCTTGGAGCTAAAGAGCTAGTCGTTTTGACCGCTGGCTTACTTCTCTAATAAAGCCTCTGTTGATTGCAAAAAAAAAAAAAAAAAAAAAAAAGAATTGCTACTCCAGCTTGTTTCTTGGGACAATTTGCTTGGAAGATTGTTTTCCAACCTTTTACTCTGAGGTAGTGTCTGTCTTTTTCACAAAGGTGCATTTCCTGTATGCAGTAAAATGTTGGATCCTGTTTATGTATCCAGTCTGATAGTCTAATGTCTTTTTATTGGAGAATTGAGTCCATTGATATTAAGAGATATTAAGGAAAAATGAATGTTGTTTCCTGTTATTTTTGTTATTGGCAGTGGAATTATGTTTGTATAGCTACCTTCTTTTAGGGTTGTTGGAAGATTACTTTCTTGCTTTTTCTAGGCTGTAGTTTCCCTCCTTGTGTTGGAGTTTTCCACCAATTATCCTTTGAAGTGCTGGATTTGTGGTAAGATATTGTGTAAATTTGGATTTGTCATGGAATATTTTGGTTTCCCCACCAATAGTGATTGAGAGTTTTGCTGGGTATAGTAGTTGGGGCTGGCATTTGTGTTCTCTTAGTGTCTGTATGATATCAGTCCAGGATCTTCTGGCTTTTATAGTCTCCGGTGAGAAATCTGGTATAATTCTTATAGGTCTGCCTTTATGTTACTTTGCCTTTTTCCCTTACTGTTTTATTATCTCCTCTTTGTTTTGTATATTTGATTTTTTGATTATTATGTGACGGGAGTTATTTCTCTTTTGGTCTAGTCTATTTGGGGTTCTGTAGACTTCTTGTATATTTAAGGACATCTCTTTCTTTAGGTTAGGGAAGTTTTCCTCTATAATTTTGTTGAAGATATTTACTGGCCCTTTAAGTTGGGAGTTTTCACCCTCATCTATACCTATTATCCTTAGGTTTGGTCTTATCATTGTGTCCTGAATTTCCTGAATTTTTTGTTAGGAGCTTTTTGCATTTCACATTTTCTTTGACCGTTGTTGTGTCTATGTTTTCCATGGTATCTTCTGTGCATGAGATTCTCTCTTCTATCTCTTGTATTCTGTTGGTGATGCTTGCGTCTATAACTTTTGTAATGCTCACCACTGACACACAATTTAAATTATTCATATGTGGCCAGACAAACCTAAAGGTGAATGAATGATTTTTCAGTTCTAAGACTATTAGAAATACGTGTTTGAAGAGGCTCTTAAGCATCACCCATGAAAGAGACATTCCGATTCCAAAGAGGTTGTTACTAACCTGTTGATAATCACTACTACAAGTTTACATTACAGGTTTGCAGAAAATATTCTTGTCTTCAGAATATGTTTTATGAAAGACATGGTTAGAAAGATGCAACATATATTCATCTAACTAACAGAAGTTCAAACTGAAAACAACCAAGTCAAACTTGTTGAATCATTCAGCTTTATTTACAGGACAATGGGGACAGAGTTGTTGAGCACAAAGGTCTTATAGTCAGTATTTACTCTGAAACATAAAACCAGCATTTGATAAGAATCATGAATACTGGATACTCGAAATGCACTTCTCATCTGTAGGTATAATACAGGATAAAGAACATGTAGTGTCTGTGGCTTAGTTTGTAAATCACTCTTTTAAGTACAACTTGTCTGAGTTTGTTCATTTGAATAAAATAAACAGAATGCTGCCTGTTTTATTACATATTTTGAGGGCTATCGTACACACATTGCTTATTTTCCCTTTGGAATGCATTATTGCTCTATCCATGAAAGTCTTATACAACAGTGTATTTTTCTGGATTCCACACTTGCCTTGATCTGGTAATATTTGATGGTGAATAAGGAAAACTTTAATGAAAGCTTTCCTACATTGTCACAATTTCAGAGTTTCACCAAGCATAAATAGTTGACATTATCTAAGATTTAAACATTGGATGAAGGATTTCACAAGTTTTTTCCCTAATTGTACTATTTCTCTAGTGTGGAACGACAACTGTTGCAAAGAATACACCCTGGACAAAATATATGCCACATTTTTCCCAACAGAAAATCTTTCCCCACTAAAAAATTTTAGACTTTTCCATTGACCTGAAATGAAGTCAAAATATATCCACATGCATTACATTAAGATTCTCACCAGTGTGAATTCTCTGTTATGTTCTAACAGATGTGCCAAAAGTAAAGGATTTACACTTCAAATACATTTGAAAAGTTTTCCCTCCTTTAAGTATTCTCTAATAAACTGTAAGATGATATTTCTTGGTAGAGGGTTGTCTCACTTACTGCATACATAAAGTTTCTATACTGTGTAAAATCTCTGATTTCATGGAATGATATTGTCGGTAATGCATTGCCACAAACACCTTATTTGTAAGTTTTATGTATGAATTCTCTGATGCTTTCCCACATTAACTATATGGGTAAATTATTTGTCACATTCATGGCATTTGTAAGGTTTCTCTCCTGTATGAATTCTCTGATCAATTCTCAGCTTTCCTTTTTCAGTAAAGCATTTGTAACACTCACTACATTTGTCAGGCTTTGCACCTGTATGAATTCTCTGATGACTACTAAGATGTGATTTCTGAGTAAAAAATTTGTCACATTCACTACATTTATAAGGTTTCTCTCCTGTATGAATTCTCTGATGAATTCTCAGCTTTCCTTTTTCAGTAAAGCATTTATAACACTCACTACATTTGTAAGGTTTTGCACCTGTATGAATTCTCTGATGAATACTAAGATGTGATTTCTGAGTAAAAAATTTGTCACATTCACTACATTTGTACAGTTTCTCTCCTGTATGCATTCTCTGATGAGTTCTAAGATAGGATTGACTGGCAAAGCATTTGTCACATTCACTACATCTGTAAGGTTTCTCTCCTGTATGGATTCTCTGATGAACACTAAGATGTGATGGTTGGGTAAAGCATTTTTCACACTCTCTACATTTGTAGGGTTTTTCTCCTGTATGAATTTTCTGATGACTTCTCAGATTGAATTTTTGAGTAAAGCATTTGTGACATTCTCTACATTTGTATGGTTTCTCTCCTGTATGAATTCTCTGATGAATTCTAAGATAAGATTGCCTGGCAAAGCATTTGTCACATTCACTACATCTGTAAGGTTTCTCTCCTGTATGAATTCTCTGATGAATATTCAGACTGCCTTTTTGGGTAAAGCATTTGTAACACTCACTACATTTGTAAGGTTTTACACCTGTATGAATTCTCTGATGAATACTAAGATGTGATTTTTGAGTAAAAAATTTGTCACATTCACTACATTTGTAAGGTTTCTCTCCTGTATGAATTCGCTGATGAATTCTGAGTTTGCCTTTTTCAGTAAAGCATTTGTCACATTCAGTGCATTTGTAAGGTTTCTCTCCTGTATGAATTTGCTGATGAATTCTCAGTTTACCTTTTTCAGTAAAGCATTTGTCACATTCAGTGCATTTGTAAGGTTTCTCTCCTGTATGAATTCTCTGATGAATTCTCAGTGTGCCTTTTACAGTAAAGCATTTTTCACATTCACTACACTTATAAGGTTTATCACCAGTATGAATTCGCTGATGAATACTAAGTTGGGATTTTTGGGCAAAGTATTTGTCACATTCACTGCATTTGTAAAGTTTTTCTCGTGTATGAAATCTATGATGCATCCTAAGATTGAATTGTTGTTTAAAACATTTTTTACATTCACTATATTTGTGAGGTTTCTTTTCTGGATAAATGCTCTCCTGACTTTGAAGACTGTCTCTCTGGGTAAAGCACTGGTCAGGTTCACTACCTCTGTAAGGATTCACTCTACTATTGTTTTTCTTTACCAATGGTTTATGTTTAGAGAGAAAAACCTCATCAAATTCTGTATTTCTATTGTGTTCTTTCTTTCCTATGTGGATTCCTTGATTGAGACTAATGAGAGAACACACATTTAAACCATTTGCACAATCTTTATACTTGCAAACTTCTTCAGTGTTCCCAGTTTTAGGTATTTTTAGGTTTGAGAATTGAAGAGATGCATCTTTGTGGTTAGTTTTATGAGGTGTACATTGGGTAGATTCATGAATCATATTGCTGAGTTCACTGCATTTAGAAGACTTCTCTTGGATATTCACAGGCTCATGGGCAATGTACAGTGTGCCTTGATCCAAGACCTTCTCATACATTCCACACATGTGATGATTTTCTGAAAAAAGTGGAATTAGAGATGACAGGGATTACTCAAATGCGTATGAAGTGACTCAGTAACCAGTGTTGGCTGAAGTTTTAGGTAAAATATACATTCTCATGGACTCGAGCTCTTAAGAGATTTTTTTTTTAAATTATTACATGGATCCTTAGAAGGACCTCAAATCTGACCTATATCAAGTGATAAGAAATGATAATTGCCTTCTAAAACTCATTTTAATATTATACCTCGTACCCACCTCAAAAATATTAGCCCGTAATTGCTCCTGCTTAAAAGAAATACAGGGGCAATGAGTGGATCACATACTGTAGGACAGTCATCCAGACACTGCTCCTCTTGGGATCCACTCCACATGCAGACAAGAAACAAAGACAGGATTGCTGATACCATTAAGTGCTTGCTGACAGGAGCCTGATATTGCTGTCTCCTGTGAGGCTCTGCCAGCACCTGAACAACATAAATATGGATGCTTGCAGCCAACAACAGAACTAAAAGCATGGCAACCCCAATAGGGAAGTTAGGGGAAGAACTGAAGGAGCTGAATTGGTTTGCAACCCCATAAGACGAATAATATCAATCAACCAGACCCCACTGACCTCCCAAGGACAAAATCACCAAGCAAAGAGTACACATGGAGGGACTCATGTCACCAGCTACATATGTAGCAGAGGAATGCCATATCTGGCAACAATGAGAGTGGGGGCCTTTAGTCCTATGAAGACTCAGTGGCCCAGCATAGCATCCTAGTGCAGTGAGGGGGTATTACAGGGTGGGTGGAGGAGCACTCTCACAGAAGTAGGGGTGAGGGAAGAAGCGGGGAGTTTACAGAGGAGGAACCTGGAAGGGAGAAGCATTTGAAATGTAAATAAATAAAATAAATAAAAAGAAAGAACATTGTACTTTGCAGAAGCTAGAACAAATAAGTGATTGAGCTATAATAAAATATGAAAAAGTAGATCTCTGAGCAATGTAGCTCTAATTTTATGGTTACAATTTGATTCAGAGTGACAATGTGTAGCTTTGGTCAGGTATATATTTATGATGTAACTGCAATTGACATGGAAACCAGTAAATAGTTTTATCTCGGCATCCTAAATGAAAGGATAAATAATCATGTCCCAGATCTAAACCAATTGTCAAAAGGTAAATAAAAATGTTCTTCATAACAACAGCTCTATATACACTTGAAACCTTTCACAGTTTCTAAAATCATGAATGAAGGAACATTAAAACAATAGTAAGATCAAACTACTCCAACTATTATTTATATAGAAATAGAGCCTGGCAGGGGTGGTGCATGCCTTTAATCCCAGCACTTGGGAGGCAGAGGCAAGCAGATTTCTGAGTTCAGGCCAGCCTGGTCTACAGTGTGGGGTCCAGAAGAGCCAGGGCTACTCAGAGAAACCTTGTCTCCAAAAACCAAAATCCAAAAGAAGGAAGGAAGGAAGGAAGGAAGGAAGGAAGGAAGGAAGGAAGGAGAAGGGAAGGGAAGGGAAGGGAAGGGAAGGGAAGGGAAGGGAAGGGGAAGGGAAGGGGAAGGGAAGGGGAAGGGAAGGGGAAGGGAAGGGGAAGGGAAGGGGAAGGGAAGGGGAAGGGAAGGGGAAGGGAAGGGGAAGGGAAGGGGAAGGGAAGGGGAAGGGAAGGGGAAGGGAAGGGGAAGGGAAGGGGAAGGGAAGGGGAAGGGAAGGGGAAGGGAAGGGAAGAAGAGGGAAGGGAAGAAGAGGGAAGGGAAGAAGAGGGAAGGGAAGAAGAGGGAAGGGAAGAAGAGGGAAGGGAAGAAGAGGGAAGGGAAGAAGAGGGAAGGGAAGAAGAGGGAAGGGAAGAAGAGGGAAGGGAAGAGGGAAGGGAAGAGGGAAGGGAGAAGGGAAGGGAGAAGGGAAGGGAGAAGGGAAGGGAGAAGGGAAGAGGGAAGGGAAGAGGGAAGGGAAGAGGGAAGGGAAGAGGGAAGGGAAGAGGGAAGGGAAGAGGGAAGGGAAGAGGGAAGGGAAGGGAGAATGGGAGAGAGAATGGGAGAGAGAAAGAGAGAAAGAAAATTCCTTGTTCTGAATATTTAACTTTTTGAACCTGAAAAACTTGAATTGAGCTAGATTAGTGGTAAGAAAAGATCTCACAGAATATTGCACTGATTACTCTTTCAAAGAAAGCAGAGAAATGTAAACAAACACACTGAAACATTATGATATTGACCAGAAAAATTATGATTTCCCCTCTTTTGGGGAGTCTCTAGACACTTCAAAAAGACTGCATAAACACAAAGTGGGAACATTCAAAGAAAGAATCAGGAAGTCAATAAAAAGTGTATTCTTACCAACAAACAATAGATTGTTGTAATTCTCCAACATCACATCCATATACAATGCCCTCTGAGCAAAATTGAGACATTCCCATTCCTCCAGTGAGAAGTCCACAGCCACATCCTTAAAGATTAACAGACCCTGGAATGGAACCAAATCATTCCTTTGTTAAAAAAAGAATTAATTAGCCGGGCAGTGGTGGCGCACGCCTTTAATCCCAGCACTTGGGAGGCAGAGGTAGGAGGATTTCTGAGTTTGATGCCAGCCTGGTCTGCAGAGTGACTTCCAGGACAGCCAGGACAACACAGAGAAACCCTATCTCATAAAAAAAATTAATTAAGATATACTATGTGATACAAATGATTGAAGAAAATATTGAAGGACAAATATGTTTCAAAAAGTTCAATGGAGAAGTGTCTGAAGTTCTGAACTGCTGCTCTTCCACGGACAATCTATACAATGACTTACTGTAATGATCACATTTAGAAAGGCTCTGACACTTTAGCAGCAAATGAAAAATGGGCCATAATCACTACATTTGAAAATGTAGATACTGTGTAAAACACTCATAGACTTCCTTATATTTCTATATCTCTGAGAGTCGATGATATAATTATTACAAAAGCAGTAATCATTTACAGAATATAACATATATATTTGATGTCTAGATGCAGTAATGTAACTTATGAAATATGGATTGATATCAAATATAATCAGAGTGCCACATAATTTAGCTGAAGAAAAATAACATAGGTTTTATCAAGCCTTCTTCCTTCTAAACAACCAAACACAAAAAATTAAGAAGAACATTAATTTATGTTTAAAAATCAATGGTTTATACACAGCACGAAGCTGATGCACTATAGAAAATTCTCACTAATGTCTTTTATGTGGTGAAATGAGAAGGTCAAGACCATAGAAGATTGAAACCAAAAAGAAAGGAAAATAGCCATCTCCATACTGAGAATTTACCACAGTGGCAGTATCTCTCATGAGACAAACAGACTTCAGGTGTAAACACTTCAATCATTACTGTGTGACATAAAATGTTAAAAAGAGTTGTCAGAATACTGAAATCTGCATCAGCTCACAATCACATCATTGGCATAAGAAAGACAATTTCCATCCATCATCTGTGCCTCTAGAGAGCTAATACATTTACTGTTAGGATTCAGCACATTGGTTCCCTTATAATTTTATTCTTCTACAAATTCTACTCTTCCATATATTGCTTAGTGATGTGAATTTCAACATATTTCCATATCCACATTCACAAGCTTGTGTCTAGAAATATGACCATCCATGAAATACAACTGATGTGACATAAGAGACCTTACTTCCACATTAATATAAAAGGACAGAACTTTACCCAATGTAGAAAATGCCCATCAATATATTCTTGAGAATCATTTTTAATAGATTCCATTGGAGACCAGTAGGTC
Organism: Arvicanthis niloticus; assembly: GCF_011762505.2. Lineage (NCBI taxonomy): Eukaryota > Metazoa > Chordata > Mammalia > Rodentia > Muridae > Arvicanthis > Arvicanthis niloticus. Next base: position 8,643,597 of record NC_047662.1, on the reverse strand, counting down.
TCCAGTCCATGGATATTTTATGTCCTCACAATATAAAATCCAGTAGAAATATGAAGATATTATATACATGAAAACCCAAAACATTCAATTTTCATTCTCACAGAGGAAAATGAAGATCATAGAAAAGAAGCCCTCAGATCACATTTCACATATAGATAACTAATCTTTTTTTGTTTGGTTAGGTTTTTTGGTTTTTTTGTTTGTTTGGTTTGGTTTTTTTTTTTTTTTTTTTTTTTTTTTTTTTTGAGACAGGGTTTCTCCCTGTAGCCCTGGCTGTCCTGGAACTCACTCTGTAGACCAGGCTGGCCTCGAACTCAGAAATCCACCTGCCTCTGCCTTCCAAGTGCTGGAATTAAAGGCGTGCAGCATCACTGCCCAGAGATAAGTAATCTTTTGAATGGATTGAATAAAATGGGAATTTTAAGAAATGTGGACTGAACACTGACCTTCGAAGTGTTTACCACAGAAGCACTCATTCTTTTTGTTCTTCTTCTCCTAGGTGCTGTGTGAGGAACAATGATTAGAATTGTTGAAATTTCACATCAAGGATTGAACAATTCAAATTGGAAATAAATATGACTGTATTACAGACAATGCTAAACCACATTTAAAAAATATTTAAGAGCAAAATGATACCTGTATCTTGACAACATTTCCACAGAGGTGACAGCATGTGATGATTTGTGTTCTAATATGAGTGTAATCTGAGGACTATTTCTTTTTTTTGGTTTTTAGGGACAGGGTTTCTCTGTATATCCTTGGCTGTCCTGGAACTCACTCTGTAGACCAGGCTGGTCTCGAACTCAGAAATTTGCCTGCCTCTGCCTCCCAAGTGCTAGAATTAAAGGCGTGTGCCACCACTGCCCAGCCTGAGGACTATTTCTAACCTCAGAAATTACCAGGCACAAACATAGAACACATGTATACCTGCTGTAGAACACTAATACTCAGGGTAATTACAGAAGACTTATCTTCCTCGGACTAAAGTCAAAGACAAATAGCTAGTGTGTGCCAAGACTGATTTCTAGATGAATGGAATTATATCAAGACTCTTTCAATAGCTAAAATTAATCAATGTAACACTAGATTATTATGTTGAGATATTTGATGATGTTTTTAGTTAGGGTGTGGATCTGCCCAACAAGACACATTTAATGGATCTGGTTGGATTAGAGGCAAGCCCTTAGTTAATATTCACTTCAAACTCAAACCATGAAACTAGGTTTAGCATGTAGAACAAAGTATCCATGTTTGAAAAATGATGTCTAATTGGGTGGCAGAAAGTACAGAATAAGAGAAGGTGGTCTGACAGAATAGGGTATACCCAACTTTCCTGAGATGAGACAGGAAAGGAAACCTATTTAAGGGAGAGAAACACAGTCTTGGAAGAGAATACAGTAAAGGAAGACAGTAGAGTTCATGGAGAACAGTACAGTAGAGTTGAGTGGGTAGAGCAACAGAGAGGGAGAAGGAAGCAATTTTACTGGATGTGTTTTACAGAGACAGACTGAAGAGAGAACATGCTAGATACAGGTAAAGACAGAATGAGCAAGAGACAGACAGGAAGCCAGAAGATGAGGAAAGATTCCAACAGTTAACTTAAGGCCAGGCAGAGCAATTCAGTGTCTGAGACATGAGTCAGAATGAATAGCTCAGTCAGGAGAGGAGTTCGATCCTGAACAGCTGCGTTGAACCAGCCAGTTAAGACTAGAGAAGGAACAAGAAATGGGGAGCTTATTCAACAGGAAATTTCAGAGGCTGAAAACACACTAGGACTAGATAAGATTGTATGGATGCTAGAGGCTTCCAGGACTAGAGGACCAGGCCTAGGTAAACAGATTGAGGCAGTAAGCCTCCCAGACAACAATTACAATAGGAGAATAAAAGGTACTTTTACAATCCTGTGGTAACAATTAGATATTGCTCAGTACAAAAGCTCTCAAGAATGTAAAAAGAGAGGAAACATACCTCAGAATAACAAAGGCATAGAGAAACAAAAGAAAAGTAAGCATTACATAAAAGATCAACAATAATTATTCCATTCTAATAATGCCTAATTTTACACAGTGCATAAGTGAAAAAAATTCAAGGACAGAAAAACATTTCGAGTGGACAGAACACGCTATTCAGAAAAGGACTGTATTTTCTGGAGATAAAACTTAGCTCCGAGCACTCACTCTGTCAATAAATATCTTGGACTCCCTGATGGTAGCATTCATAGTGTCAACACTGCTCTGAAACCTGGGGCAGTGCATAGAGTTACCAATGGCCTAACCAAGATTTGGATCCTGTGTGCTACAGTCTCAATCTGCCAGGCAAGACATGGACACAGGAACTATAGTGGAAAGACTGCTGATGAGTAACAGAAGGTTTTCTGATTCAAGCTGAAGTCAGTTCCACAGGGAAAAAACACAGATGTTACAGCAGAAACCTGGCTAAAATCCAATAAGGAAGTTTACAGGCCATAGAAGGGAGTCCAATACTGACATTTGCTGCAGGTATAAATGGCCCTTGTCATGTACCCATTTCCTGATGCTGCTTTCAGTCTGGGTAAAAGAAACTGTTTTCAATGGCCAACAGTTATTTCAGAGACACAAGACTAATGAAATATTGAGATAAACTCACTGGTGACTGCACTGCCTATAATGGGAAATCTATATCACCACACTTAATATTATTCTCAGTGAAAAATTCCAGAAAAATTATTGAAATAATATTAGGCAAGACCAAGTTCATGTTCTCTTCTACTGACAGGGGAGAACCACCCCACCCCTTGTCCAATCCTGTAACACACCTAGATCCTTTGTTACAGTCTCCTTGGCCTTATCATCCAGGGCTCTCACCATTGATTTAAGGGTGAACAGATATGGCTGAGAAGAGGGAGACCTGAATATGGGAAAACCTTTGTCACAAAGTACCTAGAACTTTTCATGAATTAAAAATGAAAGATGACTACACGTAACAAAGGATATACATGAATGAAACAGAAGATTGGATAGAAAATGTCTCTTTTTTTCTGAGAATTTCAGTTTACTCTAGAAGATATGAGACTCCTTCACACAGGTCACACACATTCAGAGTCCTTTTCCTAGAAACCCTGAAGAGGAGCAAAAAAGACTGCAAGACACCTATTTTGACCAACGTAATAAAGATACCTGAAATCCAACAAGAGCTATCTCCAACACGGGCTGACCAGGACCTAGTTAGGTCTCAAGGAAACTCAGGACAAATGGCTGACTGGGTGCCTATTAACATGTCAATCTGGACATAGTTGCCTGGGTGCTTTCTTGACTCCTAGTTCCTCTCTTGGCCAACCTCTATCTTCCCTTTTCTTCATCCATATCCCTCCCAGTCCTCCTATGGGCTGGTTATGTCTGGACCCAGCTAGATACCTCTGATGGTTTTCTCCCTCACAAAGTAAAGTCTAAAATTTCCCATAAGCACCACCTGCCCAAGAAGCAGGTACCTTCCTGAAAGTACTGCTGCTAGTTGCAAGTCTTAGGAAAACATAAAGACTCATTGTCTTTAGAAACCCTTGTAGCATGTGTCCAAAATCCATCTCTTGGTCAAGATGTAATATTTAATAAAGCTTGCCCCATGGTGGAAGTGGTCTTTCTCTGGTGACATTCCTGGTTTTCTTCTCCTCAGCCAGACATTTCATAAGTCCTGACTTCACTTTCACTCAGACCTAACTATAAGTAATCCTACAAAAACACATTTCTGAAGGCTGTATTTAAACCAGAGTACATATACCTCAGTGTAAAATTAATGAACTGTACAAGTTTACACAGTAAATGTTAATACTTACAGTCAATATGATGGTGCTTTACAATGTACATTTTCTGAATCAGTCAAATCTGCACAGGATCCTCATATGACTCATATCTACAAAGCTCTCTACAGAGGCAGGCATACAAACTCATCCTCCTGGCAAAAGGCTACTCTCTTGAAATGACAAATGGAGCAAAAGAGAAGTTAAGAATGCATGGGTGAGCTGGGCAGTGGAGGCACATGCCTTTAATCCCAGCACTTGGGGGAGGCAGAGGCAGGTGGTTTTCTAAGTTCGAAAACAGCCTGGTCTACAGAGTGAGTTCCAGGACAGCCAGGGCTACACAGAGAAACCTTGACTCGAAATCCAAAAAAAGAGTGCATGCATGAATCTGAATTTGGGGAACTTTCTTAGTACTCCAGCAAAGAGAATCTCCACATACAACCACAGATACTGCAAATGAACTCCAAGATTATTTCAGAAGAATATTCTGGAGCCATAAAATTAATTAAACATAAAGATGAACCCCAGTCAATAGTGTTATGCCCAGATCATGAAAAACCTATAATTGTCAGGAATCATCTCTGATGCAATTCACATGAGGGGTTTATTCCATCTTAGGATGAAAGATTAGTTGAGTGACCAAAAAGTTTAGGAAAAGTTTTTTAAAGGAAAAATCCACAAGTGGGGGTGTCTAATTTTTGCCTTTATATGTCTGGGTAAGAGGTTTATGGCAAGTTGACTTTTGAAGTAAATGGTCTGCTTACTGCTTACATGATTACTTGCTTGTGACTGATTGTTCCTTTGGTTTTATTTTTTTCTTGAACTCATAATCAGAGAGGTGTGCTCACCCTTCCCATCAGGAACCACTCCCCCAACTCTGTTGCAGGCTGCCTTCCACACAACTGCAGCTGTCAGGATGCACAGAACCTACTGTGCACAGCTTCCCCACAAGCTGGCTGCCAGTCTAGAGGAGAAGTGGATGTAGTAGGACACTGTACCTGGGTTCTGAACCCTTCAGGTACAAGTGATCCTGCTTAACTTCTTACTGAAACTCTAGCACCCTGGGCTCAAAATACACAAAAGACAGCAGTCCCTCTAAATTCTGATATTCAGAACAAATTTCAAAAAAAAGTAAAACTAAGATAAAATGCTCTTGGGTCACACCACAGACTGTATATTTATTCCCTAAGGAGGGCAATTTACAAGATATCCAAGATACAGAACTGAAATCCCAGAGTTATGATCAAAGAGATTAAAGGCTGTAAACCATGTAAATCAACTCAAAAAGCACAGGAACAAAAGGATTCTGGGGCAAAAAAATAATAGTAAATGTCTGAATGAAATGAGGACAATTTTAGATAAGAAAATTGAGTTCAATAAATGGATACAAACACCAAAATAAATTTTAAAACACCCAAAAACGAAACTGTCATGAGGCAAATAATAATAGAGAACCTGTGGGAAACAGATTATCACACTTGAAGCACAGTAGAGGAGCTGGATGCTTCATTCAAAGAAAATGATGGATTAAACTAATGTTAGGTTAAGGTGTAAGACTGTTGGGGAGCCTTAGCTTACCGGAGTCCCCCTCTTCCCCACCCAGGGAACCAAACATAGATGTAAATGGATGCAAACAGCAAGAGAAGTTTTAATGACTAATGACCCAATGAATAGATGCAAAAAGCAATAGGAGTTTTAATGACTAATGATCCAATTAATTGGGGCAATCCTGCACTGAAGTTGGAGTGGCTACCTTAGGCAGCAATTTGGTCAGTTTTATACAGTTCAAGGGGTGGACTAGAGGCACAATATGACTGGCTGAACAGTGTGACTTCTAAACTGATTGGTCTTTGGGGAATGGCATGGTAAGGACCTCCCTTGTCTGTGAGTGGCAAGGGTTGGTCTGTCCTGAGAAATGTGTCTACTTGCTCTGAGATTTCAGGATGTGCAGGTGGGTTCCCTTCCATGTGGTCAGAGGAAAGTGAATCAGCCTCTCCATTCCTTCTTGGAATGTTAATCAGCAGGTGTCCTCAGACTAAAAACGTCAATGAGCCTCTTCCATGGGGGGGGGGGAGAAGTGTGCCAAAGTTCCTCTCCATTGGCACAATATTATTTACTGCTTGAAGTGGGGGCTAAAATAAAGAAACTCCTTTAGGAATCTGTCCAGATTTTTCTCAATACAAAAAGGGAAAGGAAATAAAAACTAGATATTGAACTACAATACAGACTGCACTGTTTAGCCATTTGTTCATAGGTGGTTCTCTGACTGTTCTCTATAATTCTCTGTGTACACACATGAACATCTGCATATGCTAGGGAAAGGAGACTCCAGAATTATCCAAGTTTCTTTGGAGATTCTACCTAGGAAATGAACTCTTTTCATGATGATCATGAGGCCCAGGATTCTCAGGAGACTTCTAAGGTTCAAAACCTGTTGTGATGATTGTGACAGGTTAAAAAAAGATTCCAGCTCAGCCAGGAGGTGAGAGTTCAGAAACACTAGTAAGAACCTGGGGCTCTGTCCTTAAAGCAAAGAGTTCTGAGCCCATGGACACCTTTCAGATGGCAGAACTACTTGTTTTCCTTTGTGGTGAATTTTATTCTTTCAAATACTATGCTTAGGAAAAAATATTGTCACCAGCTAATAAATTCTGCATAAGTGAATAGATTGAACATAGTGGTGATTAATAATGCATCTGAGATGAGTTAATGTGTCAGGGACCACTCTGCCAAATGTTGGAACCTGCACTGCCAAAAGCCTTGGGGGCTAAATTGTTGGAGCCCACACTGCCACAAGCTGCTCTGGCCCGCAGGTCAGGGTTCAGCAACAGAGAGAGTGAGGACGGACTCAAAGAATGGAGACCAGACAGAGTGTGATTCAGTCCCATTTATTCTCCAGTCTCTCTTCTTCTCTCCAAGTTTCTTGTTCCTACGTCTCAAATTCCAAGTCCCTAGCTCCTAGTACCAAGTCTCAAAACCTAATCCCAGGTCCAGCTGTAATAAGTCTCAAGTCCTTATCCCAGTTCTAAGTTGCTAGTCTCTTTCCCAGTTCCAAGTTTCTTTTCCAAGTACCCTCTTCTGTCTGCCTCTCACCTTTTATATGTCTCACTTCTAAGTCATGCCTTTAAGTCACACCTTTAAGTCTTGTCTCTAAATTACACCTTTAAGTGTCAAACACCCAAAGGAAGATCCTGGGTATCTAAAACAAGATGCTATCAGAGTGTGATCAGCTGTTGTAGGCTGTTGTAAACAAGTCTCTTGTCAGGGTATATGGCTCAAGATGGCTGCAAGGATGATAGCCGCCTTCCATTGGCTCCCCACATTAAAAAAAGAAATGAAAGCCTTTCCCTTAGAGGGATTTAAAGAAGTGTGAGTCCAATGTTGAGTTCTCCACTTCCTGTTCCCTGTGCCACCCATTCTGTCTGTTGCCTGCCTTTGTATCTGTGACTACCTGAAGGTTGTCATGTGTATCTCTCTCTGTGTGTCTGTCTTCTGTCTCTGTATGTGTCTATCAGTGTACTCTGTATATATCTGTCTGTTATCCATTTGTATTTTCCTGACTGGCCTTAGGAAAGAGCTTTGCAGTGTTTATGGAATATCAAGGAAACCATCACACGAAGAATGGGATCACGTACAGAAATCTATAACAGAGTTTTAAAAAGGATTAGGTAACTATCTCCAAGTTTTCAAGACCACAAACATGTATATACATCACTGTTTATCATTCAATACCCATAATGGTATATTCATTTTAGAACGTTGCTTTAGCCTCGGTATATCATGCTTTCAGCAAATGATACTCATGCAGATCCTGAGCAGGGCATGACAAAGTACATATTTAAGACTATAGCTATGCCTCAGGTTAAATTTTTAAAGTTGATAACAAGAGAAACCCAAGGAAAATAAAATTTGATTTTACATTGTTCTTTGAAAAGTATGTCAAACCATCGAGTTGAGTTCAGAGTAGGATCAGAGTTTACATCTTAAATCTCTGAAAGTTCCAATAAGTCTTGTTGTAAAGTCCAGAAAATTCTCCATCTATTAGAAGGTAAGATCTTTCTATAATGCATTGCCACAGTTATGGCTCTGCCAATGCATTAGAAAGCACCATGGAGCAAGCCTCCATGGAGTTCTGCTGGCTGTATTCTTTGTAAGATGTTTGTACAAAAATAAACATTGAAAAGTGCCATCTTATTAGTGTATGGTGGTGATTTTAATGAATTCTCTGAACACTGAAAGAGACTGGAGTCTCAGTTGATCTTTTCTTTTCCACAAGGTTACATCAACTGAGTTATTGGCCAAAGTGGTTTTATAATACAAATACTCAAAAAATTCAGGCCATTGACAACAATAGGAGATGTTTTCACAAACTGACAGCAAGTCCTCATTGCTAAAGTCAAGACTGACATAACTCATTGTATATGAAGAGGTGGAGCTGGTGTCTTCAAGCACTTCCTCTCTAGTGTTTCAGGGTCCTTGTTATAGGAAGGTGCACAAAGTCAAATATATACACGGAACCAACCACAAAGCCTTTGTTCTATAATCTGTCCTTCCTACAAAATAGACTAGGTCAATTATGTCATGAATTTATTGGTAATAACCAATCAATATCTGTCTTGACTAAATTACCAAAAGCATATATGTTACATGTAATATGTCTGTAGGCACATGTATGTATGGACATGAGTATAGAGTATAGTGAGAGCTTTTTGTGGACACACCAGTGTTATAAATAATGTAAAGGAGATTTCTGTATAGTTTAAATCATAGGCCTTCCATTGGAGCAGTCTCCCAGCTATCATTTAAGTTTTGACTATTCAACCCTATAACTTGCCATGTGGCCAGCTCTTTACCTCTCTGCCCTTGTTCCCATTTATCTGTTCTATTGTCTGTCACTCACTAAATCTCCTGCATCTGATTACTCCTGCCAGCATCACTTTTAGTATCCAGAAATTCCACCTTCCAATTCTTATCCCAGAAATTAGATGTCAGGTTTTGAGAAATCACCAGAACTTCTGTAGATTGCCTCTAGGCATAGAGAGCAGCCTGCCCTTCAATTTATCTCTGCAGGTGGGGAAGGACAAGTATTTACAAATGTAAGACCATACATAGACCATACATAGGTGGGCCATGGAAATGATAATATCAAATCCTGCTGGCAATTTATTCTCTCCCAGTATAGCAATCAACATTTGAAAATACACAGACAAATCTGCGTATAGGTTTAGTAAATTTCACCTCAAGCCATGTGCAGAGTCCATACAGGCCAGAAGAAACTGGGACCCATGGGTTGGAATGGCACTTTGACGAAGACTAGTCTGACATCAAATGAAGAGGAATGTACCTGCCTCAGTGTTCTGAATGCTGAGATTATGCCAGCAGCACTGGCATATTTTATGTCTATAAAGTCATGCAATATAATCACACTTTGTATATCTAAACAACATAATTTATAATCTAAAAAACTTTTTTGACTGTCTTTCCATTTACACTAACACTAACATCTTAATGAGAAACAGCCACAAAATGTAGTTTATCTACAGAGGCAAAAGTACCTTCTGCTCAAAAATAAGCTCCAGTGTAACCAGGAATCTAAAACCACAGGGCTTTCTCTTCACTGAAAGAGAAGTGCACTCTTTTCTGACCAGTAGTGAGGGAATGGATGGAGTAAGTAGCTTGGTGATCTGTGGTAGATGCGGTACCAGACCACACCTGAAAGTCCTAGATTATTAAATTTGTCTCAGACTCTTCTTCTCTAGGTCTTTGTTTCTCAGTTAATACAGCAGAGCCTTAGGAGAGATGTGACAAGCACTTTATAGCTTGGTGTCTTCTACACTTTATGTTGGATCCTCCTTGAGGCCATTTAGATTTGGAATCCAACTTCATGAGTCACGTGTACTTTAAGACTTTTAAGGTACTCACACTTTATCTTTATTGTGCTCAAGATAAAGTTAAAGAGAAATTTTTTTTCCAAAACTATATTGCACTTAATATTCCTAAAGTAAACTACCCTGTGGTCAGAATCTAGAAGTTTTTCCCAACATTAGCTACTGAATCTGCAAGGTAAAAGTGTATAGTTTATGTCCCAGTTTTGGTTTTTTTTTTTTTTTTTTGAGACAGGATGTCTCTGTGTAGCCCTGGCTGTCCTGGAACTCACTCTGTAGACCAGGCTGGCCTCGAACTCAGAAATCCACCTGCCTCTGCCTCCCAAGTGCTGGGATTAAAGGCGTGCTCCACCACCGCCCAGCTTATGTCCCAATTTTAAAAACTCATAAATCCCCGAGCCCACTAAAGCTCAGGACTTAAAATCCCACTAATCTCCAGCCTGAGATATTTCCAATCCTGAAAATCTCACCCTTACAAAGAAAACCTATACAAACCCTACCTCCCACTCAGTTCTCTTCTGCTTCTCACCAGAGCAGAGGCATCCTGCCTCCAGTGTCCTTCCCAGTCAATCTCTTGTTTGTGGTTTGTTGTTCCTTGAGGCTTTGTGATCTAAATTGGCTTCTGGCTGCCAGCAGACCTTTGATTTCAGAGCAGTTAACACTTCAGCTGGGATAACTTTTCCCTGGTTGATGCTGTATTTCAATGGAGATAACCACAAACATACTCACCACCAGTGCTGAAATACTGACAGAGTGATATTGAAATAGATTTCTTTTTTCTGTCTTGTGAATTGTTACTAGCCAGACCCAGTATTTGCAGAGATGCCCTCACTTATATCACCTAACCAGTAAACCTCAAGCATGCTCTTTCATTCTGACCAGTAAACTCAGAGTTAATCACAATCATTCTTTCCCATTGAAATTTTAGGTGTTATTTAAATTGGATATTTACTTAAATTTCAAATGCTATCCCCTTTCCCAGCTTCCCCTCCACAAACCTCCTATCCCATCCCCCACCCCCATGCTCTATGAGGTTGCTTCCCCACTCATCCACCCACTCCTACCTGTGTCTTTATGTATAATGACTCATAAAGAACATACTTTGTGAAAACCTAAGAAAATCTTTCACTGAAAACTGCAAAAAGCCTACCAGAAATTTGAAACTAGAATGTGTGGGACCCATATACTAACGACTTCCCATCAAATATTGATCATGATGTTTATAGTGTACATATGTCAGTAAAAGAAGAAGACTTTGAAATCCAAAACTACAATTTAGCCATAATTGTAGAGAAAAATACCCAGGCTATTCAACTACAATTGTGGTTTGCCTCACTATCAAAGTGGGTGAGTTTGAATGGCCTGTGAATAGCAAGGATCTAAGGAAACAGAAGCTGAGAGAAATGTGCAGTATGTAGCAGAAAGCATGGATATTGGCTGTTCAGATGGGAGGTGCTTGGTGATTCACAATCACATCAAGAACCAGAGCCTTGAAGGTAGTGAAGTAGAGAGGCAAACAAGCAAAAGATATTCTCAGGTTGTTTCTAACAGCAAGAGCTGTCACAGACTTATAGAGGCAATACTTACACTCAGTGTTGGCATACCAGTCCTCTGGACACGTCACACAATAATGGGCATGTGATGGAGAAAAGAAAGTATCATCACTGCAGCTTCCACATTTCTTATCAACAGGACACTTCACAAACATAGGTGGGAGAAGCTATGCAGACTTTACATCTGAGTGTGCAACTGAAGGACATTGCTGTACAGCAACAATTCTAATTCAAAATGACCAAAGTCTTCACTGATTAAAATCTAAGAAATACATAGTTTTAAATTTTATTTATTTATGTGTGATTGTCGCTATCTTATTGATGTGGCTAGAAAAACACATTTCTTAGTACTTGCTGGTACTAATTCAATGAAGTAAGCCTCCCTGTCAATAGCCATTCTACAGCCTTTGGAAAACCAGTAACTCATTGATCTCACAGGAGCACAGATGAACAGCTATGGCCTGTTTCAAAAGTTTTGCCAGGACTGCCTGGCCAACATACCAAGCTGGCTCATGAGAAGCTATCGTAAAAAACAGATAATTTTCTGTCAAGACATCTGGACAAACAGAAATGAAATTTTGCAATGAACAAGAACTAGTTGTAAAATGTGGAGACAGAGCATGGTTTAGAAAGACAGGTTGGAAGCAGGAATGGACAGAATCAATTCTCAGATGTGGAACCCAGACTAAACCACATCTTCAGGCCACCGATTGAGAGCAGTACATATGATCCTGACAGCCCAGAAAAAAGAATCTATGCCAACTTCCTCTGCAGGTCATAAAACAAGTGATGGTATACCTTGAGTTTTTTCAATTATATGGTTTTTCTTGGTATTGCTCTTTAAATTTCACTTTCTTTATGCATCATTGCTCCAATACCTTACGCACTTCTATTCCAAATGTTTCCTAGTCATGAAGAATTTCATTCCTTGGCTCAACTGCTTTCATATTTGTTCCTGTTTAGAGCAACATCTCCTGTACCTCAGCCTTTCCTCATGCTCTATACTTAAGACTTGCTGTCTTAGTTAGAGTTTTACTATTGTGAACAGACAGGTGACCCAGGCAAATATTTAAGGACAACATTTAAATAAGGATGGCTAACAGGTTTAGAGGTTCAGTCCATCATCATTAAGGTAAGAGCATGGCAGCATCCAGGAAGCCTCTCACACTCCAAGTCTATAGGACTTCAAGAGGTTTTTCCCAACCTCCACCTCCTATACCTCCTTGTTTCCATTCATTCCTCTGGACCTCTGTGCTCTCGTCTCCCACCCATAAATGATCTCCCACCTATAACTGATCCTGCTCCCCCTTTTCCCTCCCCCTCCTGTCAAACACCTAGGTTCTTCCTTCCCTCTGCCTCTATTGAATACTTAGTGAGGGAAGAAATAAAAGAACTAATTCAACTTGTTAAAATAAGTTCTGTGATCATAATTAAATAATTTCAATCTTTTCAATCCTTCTTAGTGCTAAATATTAAACTTTGGGATAAAAGGCTGAGGCACCTAATTAACAAATAAAAGTATTCCTGGGTTCCAGGTTCTCCCAACATCCCTCCAGCCCTACCTGTTACAGGGTATTTCTGTCATTCCCAGAAACCTAGCCCAGGAGGTGAGCAAACCTCCTCCCAGTTGCCTTTCCTCATGTAATGTATATAATGTATGTCGATGAGGATTGCACCTATCTAAAGGACAGACCATTAATTGAAAATTTAATATTCACTGGCTCAAGCAAACTATCACAAATTGTACACCCACTAATGTGGTTTGATTTCATTCAATTGCATGAATTAGATGTGTGCTGGGAAATTACAAAATCACTCCCTCTGCCAAAATCAGGTAATTTTTCATATCTGATAACTGTGACCCCTACAACTGACTCTCCTAAACTTCAGTCTGTGATCTACACATTGCCTACCCTGCTTCACCCTGCAGTATACACCGTAAACTGTTTGCAAAGACATTTTCTGTTGCTGCAATGGATACTTAATTAGATAACTCAAAGGATAATTTCAAAACTCTGTTGTGGGACAACGTTCTTTTCTTCTCCTCCTCCTCCTCCTCCTCTTCCTCCTCCTCCTCCTCCTTCTTCTTCTTGTTTTTCTCGACAGGATTTCTCTGTATAACCCTGGCTGTCCTGGAACTCACTCTGTAGACCAGGATGGCCTTGAACTCAGAAATACACCAGCCTGTGTCTCCCAAGTGCTGGGATTAAAGGAATGCACCACAACTGCCCAGCTGAGGTGGGACAGCATTTGACTAAAAAATTTGGGAAGTTTAGTCAAGAGAAAAGCAAGGTTATTGTCCTAAGATGCAACAGACTGAGATCAAGGTGACCTGAGTTAATACAGCTTGATTCAGAAACAGTTTTAAATAGGCTGAAGATGTAGCTATCCTGGAATTAATATGCCTTCCCAGGGAGAAATCACTCTACAAAATAATAAAGACTAATTAAGAAAATCACTCTAAGGACACTATGCATCTGGCTCTGGATAGTCCTCAAAGACAAGTCACCAAAGAATAGAATTTGCTCTCCACATAGGCTGTCAATCTCAAGTCTCTTTTAGGATCAGACCCCAGGTTATTCTTTGAACAATTGAAGTATGGACTAGAGACTACAAGTCCAGCCACTTCAGCAGATAGGAGATCTACATAGCAAAGATATGCCCAGAATTATTTCATAGGTACACCAGTGCCCTCAAACAGCAGATCAGTCTTTAGTGACAGGGTCCTAAGTGGAAAGTCCCAGAGGATGAGAAAGACAGCAAAAGTAGAAGATGGAAAAAATAAAAGCTGCAGTGGAGAGGTCTGCTGTTTTTAATAAAATCTGAATCATTCAATTTTACCAAGGAAGACTCAGGAGCCAGATGCTGGGGTGAAAGCCTGCGAGCTCAGAGAGGCAGAGAAAGCACACCATTGACATTCCTCTTCAGATGAAAGCCCAGAAGCAATGCCTTTCTGCCACAGCTCCTCAAATGACCTCCTCCAGACTGAATACCCTTCCCTCTGCTTCCTACGCATCTCTCTGTCTGTCCTCCCAACTCCCTCTTACTCTCTATGGTTTTTTTTCTTAATCCTAGGTTCCCTTCCTGTTACCTGGTTGATTGCTCCACCTTTTGACCCATGGATGATTTTATTTGATCTTGTTTACAATCAGGGCTCAGTGTATGATCAAATATCCTACAATAAAGGTCTTGCACAAGCTACATCTCATGCAGAAAGCTTCTTAAGAATAATACCATCATATATACTACTTACAGGGGGAAAACGGAAAGAAATGGGAGACTTCTCTGAAGTCAGTAGAAACCATCATACAATGGGACAAACTCAGGGGAGCATAATAAAGCAATGCTGTATACAGGGAACAACATGGGATCTCAGGAACATTGCTAACCAAGCCTGCAGTGGACTTGGGACTGATAACCACAGCCCCATGTGGTGACAAGATTTGGATTCTCAGGATATGACACACCTCGTCTCCAACAGGTCCTGGCCCCAGGCCATTACCAACTTTCCAAGCATATTCCTTGCTTTAGAGAAAGAGCTCTGTAAAACTAATTTTATTCACCTGAGGTAATTGTCTTTTCTGAGGCTTTCTGCCTCAGTCTGCATACCTAGCCCAGTCCTGGAAGTTTCAAGTCTCTGTACAATCCTATCTAAGCCTAGAATGTTTTCAGCCTCAGAGATCTACTGCTGAATAAGCTGACCTTTCCTAGTTCTTCTTGAATTCTTGCTGGCTGCTCAACTCAGCTTTTCTCTACACACTGACTGAATCAATTGGGGGTTGGCTGGGCGGGATAAAGGGACAGGAAGTGAGAGGGACAGAGACAGAAAACAGATTTTTTTTGGTTGTTTTCAAGACAGGGTTTCTCTGTGTAGTCCTGGCTGTCCTGGAACTCACTCTGTAGACCAGGCTGGTCTCAAATTCAGAAATCCACCTGCCTCTGCCTCCTAAATGCTGAGATTAAAGGCGTGCTCCACCACTGCCCAGCAAGAATGCTTATTTAACCAGTAAGTGTGTAGAGAAATTTTTAACCAGAACCAGTAAGAGTTCTCTCTTTCTCTTTCTCTCTCTCTCTCTCTCTCTCTCTCTCTCTCTCTCTCTCTCTCCTCTCTCTCCTCTCTCTTCCCTCTCTTATCTCATTTTCATGCCTGACCCTTCTCTTTCTCTGCCCCCTGACCTTGGTCTTTGGGGCCAGTGAGCACAATTGCCCAAGAGCAGCTTCCCAAGACATTGGCACTTAATACATTCTAATCTGGCATGAACTGGCTCATCTGAGCAGCAGAGAACAAATAACTTATGGAATGGCCCAGTGGCTGGTTGTAAATCTGGTTTGTCTCCTCTGTTCTGCTCTTCAGCCATGTTTCTGAACAATCCTAGTGAACAAACATGTATATCCGAGCATCCTGTCTCTAACAGGCAGGTCAGCACAGTACTCATCTGTGGGGTGTTTTAGAGCGCATCCTCCCTCATCTAAATTCTATGTGGTGTGACTTACTCTCTCCTAAGCACTGCAATTCCTTTACATCATAAATCCTGCTCTTCTACACCACAGCTTAACATTGGAGTGCTACCCAACACATGAGACGCCTTTTACAACCTCCACAAAATGAACTCCAAATGGATCTTACAACGAACTCTTAAATGCTAAGGTCAGAAGTTGTAGACGTTACTAAGAGAAACTAGGGCTCTTCAAGTGTTTCTGCACACTGCACACAAGCCCATACTCCAAATGCTTGGTGAAAAAGGAGCGCCCAGAGTGAAGTTATTCAGAGACAATAACCGGATGCCCAGAATGACTAGGACTAAAAGAGACCCCACAGGTGGCTACATCTGGACACCACTTACCACCGAGACACAGAGAAAAGCCACCACAACAACTTCCCAGGCTCAGCCGCCTGCTCCTCCCCATATGGACAGAAATCCTGTGCTCACCATGTCTCAGGTTCAGACCTGGCCTGAGGGTCCTCGGAGCACCCAGTATGCACTTCCCCCTTCTTCCTCCTGAAATCAAGATGGAGAACTCACATCTGTGATTCTCAAAATTAACCAGGAAGCTTCCTCAGCCCAGGAACCCTGGAATGCCTCCTGGAATGCTGGGAATTGTAGTTCTTTGGAAATAGCAAAGGCTCATGGGAAACTATGGTGGCCTAATTGACTTTTCGGCCTACAAGCGCCTGTAAAACGCGATGGAGGTCGTTCCAGCTGGCAAAATCCGGGGGAATTTTCCTAACCAAAATCCATCTCCTCGTCGGGATTTAATATTAATTAAATGTCTGCTTTAAATTCGGTTTAAAATCATTGAGTTTGGTTTTTTTCCAGCAAAAATCAGGTTTAATATACTAAGGTCCATAGGGATATAACTCCACGCCATAATTTCTCTTCAGTCCCTGTACTGGAAAGTGAGCTGAGCTGCCAAGGTTGCTAAGTGTCCTGAGAGCCAGATTTTCACATCAGGCAGCTGAAGTGGGATCCTCACAGAAGCAAGCAGGCTCTAGTAGAAGTTAAGATAAGCAGTTAGCCACAGGGGGTTCCAGCACAACTAGGCTGAGATAAGTTAGCAAGGATATCCTGCCCTTGATTTCCTAGAAATGGAGTTGGGTAATTTTCCGTAGAATTCTTGATCAAACTGATCCAATTCTAGTTAAAACTGAAATGGCCTCAGCAACAATACAGATGGAGGAGAGGTAGCATTGACTTGCATGTTCTGTCATAACATGATGCATGATGTCCTCTAGGTATTGGAAATCCAACCTAGGTCCTCTACAAGAACATCCAGTGTTCTACATGACTGGGTCATTTCTCTTCATCTTTTCCATAGTTATATAGAACAGATGCCTTTAACCTTTGTCTTCCACAGCACTGTCTGCTTGGCTAGAACATCCTGGCAGTGCCAACATCCTGAAAATGCTGTTTGACAAAGTTCCACTGCTTGAATGACCTAGACTGACCCTTCACTGCCCTTGGTAGAAATTTACTACACACCTTATGCTTATAGATATATTTCTCACTGTTAAAGGCCTGTGTCTGAAGATAGAGCTGAGATAATAAAAAGCTTGTGCAAACAAGAATGATATTAATGAAAGTTTAACGGAAAAAAACAAGTTTATGCAGAAAATTGAGCCTTTCTTAAAATGTGTTACTTAGAGATGGATTTAGATCACTAATGAATGCTATTAGTAAGCATGACACAGAAGATCTGAGAAAAAGTTATTAAAGAAGAAAACACTTAGGGAAATTCTAGAAGCTGAAATTAACTAACTAATTAAATAAGTAGATTCTTATGTTTAGCTTCAGAAATAAGAAACTAATATAAACAGGAAGACATTTTGATCAGACTGTTACTGACAAGACTTGGTACCTTCCTGAAGGCAAAAGCCAGCAGTTTGAGGAATCCTGATGTTCTTCTATTCTTTATATAACTGTAATAAAGATAGGAACCATAGTGAAACAAGGGTTCATGACAAAGACACAGAGGAAAACAGTTTGACTTAGTGAACTCCCTGTCTTCCTGAACAAACTTGTTATATCAGAACTTTTCTGATATTATACAAAAAACAAAGAACAGCCACTTTTCTTAAGCAAGAGGCTGCACAGTGCTTTAAGAACAACAACAAAAAAACAGGATGGTGGTCTTATGCCAAATATAAAAGAAATATACAGGAAGGAAAGGAAGGATTCAACAAGGGCCAGAGAGGTTGAACTTTTGTAGAAAGCCAATCTTTATAGAACAGGTAGTAGGAAATAACTTTTGTTACATTAATTCTGTGCCAAACTGAATCAGAATAAAATTCAGTAGAGTAATCCTGCCTAGACTTTAGATAAACTGCAAGGGTTTAAAACATCAATCTTCAGGAAGAAAATACTGAGTAAAAAGAAATTTGATTTTATCCTAATGTTAATTTTTAGTTCTCATAAAATTGCGGTTTGCTTCCTTTATTCCTCTTTCAATATTCTTATGTAATCGAGGAAAACTTTAGATGTAAATGTATTTTGGAAAGCTGTTTAATCAATGAATAAAGCTTCTGAGGAAATGATTGTATGTACAAAATCTGTGAGAGACACAGGTTATCAAAGTAAGTCAAGCCATGCTGAATGTACTTCCTCTCTGTCCTGTCTCTCATGAAATCAAACTGAAACATGAAACCCTCATCTGATTATTCCCTTGAGCTTCCTCAGGCATTCACCTATTTCAAGCCCTGCCCATTGACTGGCTGATCCTCCCTCTAAAGACTGAGGAATGTTCTATCCCCAAGAGTCTGGACATCTGGTCCTCTGTGTCCTGTGAAGCAGGGCAGTGACATCACCTGTCAGTCACAAGTCCATCTCACCTGGTAAGGTCTAGGGTGTATCCCAGCCTAGGTTGGGAAAGTGTCCAGGTGGGACAGATTCAATCAAGATGGGAAGCCCAGGCTCTGACAAGGTATTTCTATCACTTTGACTCTCCTTAACACCTACTCCAGTTTAACCAGGAAGGAGGCCCTCATTCCAAGATGTAGGAGGAGCTGCAGCTGTTACTGCCCTCACCTATCACCTAGAAACCCCATAATATTTTCCTATTCATCTGTCCCCTGGTAGTTCCCCAAGACCTAACTATTCTTCTTCCAGGCCTTGCCAGCAGAGAACCCGCCACTAATCTGGTCATAGCCCCAGGTTGCCCAGCTCTGTCCCTCCCACTAGAAGCCCTGTGGACTGACAAATCAAACGTCTACAGTATTCTGCCAATGCCATCATTTTTCCCAGAGAAGCACTTGAGACCTGGAAGTGGCCAAGCTGGAGGTGACTGAGCTGTCTTTCCTCAGTTAGTCCTTCTGTCTCCTGGTGTCTTGAAAGTGGGAATTCCAGAGGAGAGAGCAAGAGCTCTGAGTAGCATGCTAATAAAGTTCAGGGCCCTACACTTCCTGTTACCATGTAAGCCTCTCTTTGCTGATGGTCTTCCTGAGATCCAGGGATGCTGGCCTCATTTGGTCTGACTTTGCCTAAAAAAACACTGGCTACCTGAGGGTACACACCCATCATGGGAGTGGGGATTTTTTGTGTACTCTCTACCATATGGTCTCACAAACCACAGGCTGTTCTGGAACTTACAATGTAGCCAAGGATGTCTTTGAACTTCTTGTCCTTCTGTCACTCCCTCCTGAGTATAAAATATGGATGCATGCCACTATGCTCTGCTCAGGATACCAGCCTTATCTGTAGCTCTCAGATCTAGATAGATGGCTAGCTACCAAACAGATGTGAGTTTGAGTCCCCAAAGCAGGCTAGAGCAAGGTCAGATATTAAAGTATCTCAGGCTTGGGGAGATCGCTCAGTGAATAAGAATCCTAGCTATGTAAGTTTCAGGATCTGAGTTCAAATCTCCAGGACCTATGTAAATGCCAGGTGCAGAGCGAATAAGTGTTCCTAATCCCATGGGGAGGTGAGAGATGGAGACAGAGGAATCCAAAAGGCTGATGAGCAATGTAACCTAGCATACACTTTGGAAGAACAAGAAATCCCCTACATCAAGGTAGAAGTATGAACCTACATCCAATGTGGCCTTCTGACCATCATATGCGTGCCATAGCATGTATGTACCTGTATCAACACACATACAGGTGTCTCAGCAAGGGACTCATTGAAAAATGAGCTCTCTTTTTCATCTCCCTAGGGTTCACTTGAGGTCCCTGGGCATGCTAATTTGTGAGCCTAGGTCTAGAAAATGGGTGACCCAGAACCCTAGGAAGGATAAACTGAGAAACTGACAGCCAAGTACCACATCAGAAATATATTAGATAGGTGTTAGGGAGTGTTGTATTCATATTTAATATATGAATTGGGTTGGGAGGTCCCTATCTGCTTTTTCTGTTTATGTTCCCAAATAAAAGACACACACACACACACACACACACACACACACACACACACAATCTTTATATTATAATATGCCTTAATGCAGCACTATAGCTGGGCAGCTGCCTAGCCTCCATGCTGTTAGAATCTACCTCTCACCAATAATTCCGAGTTTCTACTTACTAAATTCTATGTTCTCATGGCTGCTCTAGACCCATAGAGCAGCTCTCTGGGCTGCACTTTCCCGGTTCCTTCACATGGTGGCCATGCCTCTCTGTCCTCCACTCTTCTCAGGCTTGGCATGTCTCCTCTCCTCCACAGTCTACAGGCATGATGTGTCTCCTCTTCACCTCCTGCTCCTGTGTGAGACGCCAGTTGACCTCGCCCTAAGATGGCGCTGGCTGCCTGAACGCCAAGTTGTAAACAGGCCCTAATTTGGCATGAGGTTGTTGCATGATATTGGGCCGATCTGACGTAGATCACTGTAGAGACGCCACGTGGCCAGAGTGCATTGGCTGGCTACAGGGATTTAAGGTGGACACGGGGAAGGCTCAGGGCCACTTGTCAGAATTTTGCTGAGAACCTGAGTAAACTGCTTTGGGAAGAACTCCGTTGTGTCACGTCTTTCTGCTGGTCAGATAGAGGCGCGAGACACTCCTGCTCCCAAACCTGAGAATCCTAAAATCCCACCTTTCTCTGTCCTCTGCTGGCATTATCTGCTGGCATCTTTATTTAACCAATCAGAACCAAGTGGGGGCAGGTTCCCAGAAGCTATGTGCAGACCCTCTTGTGGGAAAAGTTTTTTGGGGGGACAGAAATTAGCATTAGAATACAAGCAGCTACAAGGGAGTGGGATCCGGTTTCTCCCATGCCTTGTATGCTTAGGTTGCATAATATTAAATTTCAGTTTTGTTGAGTGAGGGGTGGCTCAGCAGTTAAGAGTACATACTATTTGTGGTGGTTTGAATGACAATATACTCTGTAGACTCTGTGATGTGAATATTTGTTCTCTAAGGAGGTGTGGCCTTAGAGAAAGAATGTCATTGAAGGAGGGGTCTTTGAGAGCTTAAAGACCCACTATTTTAAGTTTGTTTTATCTGTGGTTCAGGATGGGAGCCCTCTGCTCTCAGTTTCTGCCATGCTGCCACGCTAACTCCTTTCATCATGGACTCTAACCTTCTGCAACCGTAAGCCCCCCAAGAAACCTCTCTGTAAGTTGCCTTGGACATAGTGTTTTACTGTAGAAGTGGGAAAAATAACTAAGGCATGGCTCCATCAGATAGATCTCTGGCATTGGATCACCATATCGAGTGGTACACAGATGCCTTAACTCCAGCTACTGGGGACCCAATACCCATCTTGCTTCTCTAGGCACATGTATGCACACACACACACACACACACACACACAAAGGTTTTTGGGTTTTTTTTTAAGTTCCAATTTCAGGCTGGAGAAATGGCTTAGCATTTGGCGTTGGATGCTCATTGAGAGGTCCCAGGTTCAATTCTCAGCAGCCACATGGTGATTCATAACCTTCTCTAACCCCAGTTTCAGGAGATTTGTTGGTCTTTTCTGGCCTTCATGGGCACCAGGCATACACGTGATACACAGGCAGGCATGCATGCAGGCCAAATACCCATATCTTTAAAACAAAACAAGACAAATAAAAAAAAAAAACACTTTTTCTTTTCTAAGGCCAGATTCATACATAAAAACACAGTAAGTAGAAACTTGAACCATTCAGAGGCATTTGCTTTTTGTGTGTTTTGGTTTAGTTTCTTGAGATGAAGATAGCCTGGATCTTCAAAGTCATAGCAATCCTCAAGCCTGGGCCTCTGGGTGCAGAGAATGCAGGTAGGTACCACCTTGCCCTGCCAAGCATGTGTTTTCAGTCTTTTTGGTTTTTTAAGCTTTTTAGCTTAGAGGGTTGTATTATCCTGTGACTTCTGCTCATGAGCTGGAAAAATGCTTTTCCTAACTTTCATGTTCCATGTGTTGTTAGTCAGGGTAAGTCAGATCATGCTGCAGTAATAAGTTAATGTCCCAAATTTCTAGTGTAAAGGCTTATTTCATTTATTTTTAAACATTTCTATTTATTTATTTGTGTACAGTGTTGTACCTTTTACTTAAACAAAGTTTCCTCGCTTGGGGCTGGAAAGGTGGCTAGGTGGTTAAGAGTGTTTGCTGCTTTTAGAGGACCAGAGCTCTGTTCCAAGCACCTATGTGGTGGCTCACAATCATTCATAATCCAGGTTCTGGGGAATCCAGAGCCCTCCTCAGGTCCATGTACCTGTGCATACATGTACATTCAGGCAAAACACTCGGATGCATCAAAATACAAAGAAATAAATTCTTTCATCTAATATATCTTCTCATTATTCATATCCAGAGTAGAAAAATTATTTCAGGCTTATGCTTCTATATAGGTTATTTAAGAAGGATGAAACCCATCAGGGATTGGGAATCTGAAGGAATAATTGTCCTTTAAAGGCTCTGTCTGTCCATCTGTGTATTATTGTAAGGGGGTCCATATGACAATGTGCACAGGGGAGACCAGCAGACAAAGCTGATGCCCCAGTTCTCTTCTCTATGTCAGTCCTGGGCATCACACTTGCTTGAACCATGTTGCCAAGACAAGAATTCTTGTCCAACTTCTCTCACTTCATCTGGGGAAACTCTATTCCCATTAAGTTTCTAACCTAATGTATGTCTCCTCTTGTTGCTAGCAGCCAAAACTCTTTCTGTATCTATGAATTTAACTAGTCAAGGAACTGTATATACCTGGAATATAGCCACATCTGTCCTTTATTGACTGGCTTGCTTCACTGTGTATAATGTTGTTAAGTTTCATCTATGGTGTACTATGTCAGAATTACGTTAATAATTTTATTTTTGGAAAAAGATATGTTTATTAAATATACTGCCATGGGTAGTAGGTGCCAATGACCGGCTTTGGCATCCATGTGATGGGTAAACTGAGGCAAGCAGACCATGGAGATCAGTGCTTACAGCCACTGACAGGGTGGATCTAGATGCCTACACTAGAGGCTGCCAAAGGCAGCCAGCAATTAGAGAAGTTACTTTTTTCTGAGGGAACACAGCTTAATTACCTGGGGCTGGCACTCCCTGTGGCCAGCAGAAAAACTAGAAACTCTTTTAGACCCTTTGCAGCTGGCAAGAAAGAGAAGGAAACAGTGAAAATCGACAATCGACACACAAACACACACACTCAGTGGCTAAAACAAAAGGCAGAATCTAGTAACTTTATACACACAAACATACATACACATGTACGTACATGCATACATACCTACCGACATACATCTACACATTCACACATAGAATGATTAGAGCAAAGCTCCAGCAAGCAGGCTCTAAACATTTCATACATACACCTACAGATATCAATACACACAACTGCTAGCAAGCTCCAACACACCCAGACAAGCCTTACATTTATACATACATACACATAGTTGATGGATGGAAGGAACCATGTTCCAAACCTCCACTCACTCAAACCTTACATATGTACATACATACACATAGCTGATGGACGGAAAGGATGATGTTCCTGGTCTCCAGTCACACAAACCTTACACATACACAGTTGGTGGATACTCCAACCTTCATAGTTTATTCTTTCTTCCATAACTTATATACCCTAGCAAAAGCTTTCAAGCAGTATAAAATCACAACGTGATTACATTTTAGTTTTCTTCTAGAGAGTGATTATGAAAAAACAATGTGTCCTTCAATACCTTTACAAGAAAAAACACTATGTAGTACAGGTAAAGAAAATAAATTATTCCCAAAAAAACTCACATTCATTCATAACTAAGTGACTTGCTATAGATTAACAAATTGTGAGCAATTAAGGTAATTTTCTCAGCCAGTTTCTTACTAGCAGGCAGTGGTTTCAAAGAAAGGAGTAATTATTTTATTATTTATCTTTAAAAGTAACCTTTTAAGAATCTTAAAAGAATCACAAATCTAAATTTTTATATAAAAAACAGTCATATCTACATTAAATCCTAAAAGTGCATATCTACTCATCAGAAATTCTTAATGAATCATATCAAGAAGCTGAGGGCAAAAAAATAGGTATTGGAAATCAATTGTCCAAAAAAAAGCTGGGCAGTGGTGGCACATATCTTTAGTCCCAGCACTTGGGAGGCAGAGGCAGGTGGATATCTAAGCATTCCCACTCCTGGAAAAAGTCCACAGTGCAGAACTCAACAAACCATGACTGTGCATGGACAGAGTGTTTTTCCTGAACCAAGGAGATGTTTTTTCTTAAGTAAGGGTACAATTATAATTATTTAAAAGGTGCTGTCTAATTTTGTCCTAACCCATAGTAAGTTTTATATCTATAAAAATATCTCAGCCTGATAAAATACTCTCCCAGCATGCTGTGTGGAACCTTAGAAGCACTCAAAGAAATTCAGGAGGAAAGGCTAACTGTGATGCCTATTAAGATATAAATGTAGACATTTTGGGCTAGGTGGTTTCTTGTCTCCTGATTCTCTCCAGGCCAACCCTCTCTCCTCCCACCTCATCCTCAATACCTCTTCCCCCACAGCTCATGACCTGATTCAGTCTGGACTGAACCAGATAACTCTGACTGCTTTCTCTCTCAGATGGAAAAGCCAAAAATTAACCTCTAAGCACCACCAGCACAAGAACCAGATATCTTCTTGGAATGCTAAATGTTGCATATCTTAGGAAAATAATAAAGCTTCATGGGAAACTAAAACGGCCTCTAAAACCCTCAGTAGCTTGTAACCAAAGTCCATCTCTAGGTCAGGATGTGATATTTAATAAAGCTTGTCCACATGATAGAAGTGGGTTTTCTCTGGCTACACTCAGGGTAAACAGAACCTACAATATATCTTCTCCTCAGCCATACCTTACTGCAATCCTGTCTTCATTTTCATTCAAACCCAAGGTGTAATACTAATAACTAAGCCTATGAAGACATGTTTCTGAATGTTGTATTTATATCAAAGCCATCATATACATCACCATAAAATTAATAGTGAGTATAACTTTATTCAGTAAATGTTAATATTTACAGCCATATGACCATGTCTTATAACCTATATTAGGCTAGAACAAATAAATAGGCTTTAGGCATGAAAATAACCTATATTTTCTATTAAATCAAATCTGCACTGGCACCTCAAATGACTAATATCTACAAAGGTCTCTCAGAATGCCTTCTCAAGCCCCTGGAAAAAAGGAAATGAAAAGGAATCTGAGGAACAGTGGAGTTATGAAACATGGGTGAATTTGAATTTGAGGACCTTTAAGACTTTAGTGAAGAGAGACTACAGAAACTGCAAAGGATCTACAAGGTTATTTCAGAAAAATATATTGGCAGCCATAAAATTATTTAAAACAGCACCATAAAACCCAGTTCATAGGATCTCAAACTTCCTGACAATTGTAATATATCCACAACAGAACTGTGAGAGTGACTGCAGAAAATGAATCCCTACTTCACACCCCTGCTTTGCACCTGTCCATTTCAAAGCCCAGCAGCAACTCTAAACTGGCAGGTGACAGGATAAACTGCTTACCAACTAGGAGGTCAGCATGGCAATTGAAGCTTTAGAGAGTTTTCAGGTGCTGGGCAGTGGTGGCGCACGCCTTTAATCCCAGCACTCAGGAGGCAGAGGCAGGTGGATTTCTGAGGTCGAGGCCAGCCTGGTCTACAGAGTGAGTTCCAGGACAGCCAGGACTACACAGAGAAACCCTGTCTCGAAAAACGAAAAATAAAAATAAAAAGATAGCAATTACCTCAGAATCTTGATGCTCAGGACAGATTCCCAAAACAGAGTAAAGCTAAGATAAAATGCCCTTGGCTCAAAGCATAAGAAATACATGAATTCTTGAAGGAAGGAAAGTTACATGATATCCAAGATATAGATAGAACTGAAAAACCAGAGTCAGGATCGAAGTGATCAAAGCTTGTAGAACATGTCAATCAACTCAAAAAGGACCAAAGCAAAATGACTGGTGGGAAAGAAATTAACGGCAGATGTCAGAAGGAAATGAGGACAACAATGTAGGATATGAAAAATTGAATTCAATAAGTGGCTAGAATCCCCCAAAATAAATAAATGAATGAATAAATAAATAAATATTCTGAAATGAAAATTCTGTAAGTGAATAAGAATAACTCACAGAGAACAAGTGGGAGACAAAATATCATACTTGAAGAAAAGTTAGAGGAGCTGGATACTTCAGGCAAAGAAAATGATGAATCAAAAATAATGTTAGGTTAAGGCACAATATTATTTACTGCTTGAAAGGGTGGGTAAAATACAGAAACTCCTTTGGAAAACTATCTAGATTGTTCTTTAAAAAATACAAAACAAATAAAGAAAATTAGAAATAAAACTGCAATATACACTGCACTGTTTAGCTTTTGCATAGATGGTTTCCTGATTATTCTGTATAATTTTCTCTGTATACTCAGCCACATCTGCATATGCTGAGGAAAGGAGACTCTAGAATTACCCAAGTCTTTTAAAAGATTCCAGCTAAGAATTCAACTCTTTTCATGATGATCATGAGGCCCAGGATTCTCAGGTGACTTCTGAGGTCCAAACCTGTTGTGATGATTGTGACAGGTTAAAAAGGATTCCAGCTCAGTGAGGAGGTGAGAGCTAAAAAACACTATAGGCATATATAAGATTGAATGGAGGCTAGAGGCATACAGGACTAGGCCTAGGTTAATAGACAGAGACAGTAAGCCTGCCAGACATCAATTGGAATAGGAGAATACAAGTTACTTTTACAGCCCTGTGGAAAATCTAACATTACTCAGTATAAACCCTCTCTAGAATGTGAGAAGAGAAGAAACATACCTCAGAATACTAAGGAAAATAGACACAAAACAAAAGCAAACAGTACAGAAAAGGCCAACAGTAATTATTCCATTGTAATTAGGACTAATATAACACAGTGTGTCATTGAGAACAAGGTTCAAGGACAGGAAAACATTTAGAGTGGACACAATAGGCAATTGTGAAACCGAGTGGACCTTCTAAAGAAAAAACCAAAAAAAAAAAAAAAACCCAAAAAAAAAAAAACTCAGATTAGACATTCTGCCAATAAATATCAGGTGGCATTCACAGTGTCAACACTGATATGCAACTGGCAGAAGAAGGCAGAGTTATCAATGGCCAAACCCAGATTTGTATACTGGTTACTACAGTTTTAATATGCCAGGCAAAGCTTGGCCAATAAAAATGAAAATTGAAAAATGCCAGCTTAAAAATGTGTGAAGGTGATTCTAATGAATTCTCCGAATACTGAAAGACATGGAGTTCCAGTTGATCTTGTCTTCTCTACTGGGTTACAACAACTGAGTTGTTGACAACAGTAGCTTTATAAAAATACCCAAACAATTCAGGCCTTTGACAACTGAAGGTGCTGGGGTTTTTTGGTTTTTTGGTTGTTTGTTTGTTTTGCTTTGTTTTGGTTTTTCGAGACAGGGTTTCTCTGTGTAGCCCTGGCTGCCCTGGAACTTACTCTGTAGACCAGGCTGGCCTTGAACTCAGAAATCCACTTGCCTCTGCCTCCCAAGTGCTGGGATTAAAGGCATGTGCCACCACTGCCCGGCAGGTGTTGTTTTTCACAAACTGTCAGCAAGTCCTCATTGCTAAGGACAGGACTGACACAATTCATTGTGTATGAAGAGGTCAAGCTGGTGCCTTCAAGAACATTGACTCTTAGGTTCCAGTGTCCTTGTTATGGGAAGGAGCTTTGAAAGCTACACAAAGTGAAATGTATGTTCAGAACCAACCACAAAGTCTTTGATCTACAATCTGCACCTGCAAAATATGCTAGGTTGATTAAGTCATGAAAATATTGGGAATAACCATTCAATATCTGATTTGACTAAAATACAAAAGGCACACTTGTCAAATATGATAATTTGTATGCACATGTGTATACATAAGTACAATGGTAGCTTTTTGTAGACACACCAATGTTATAAATAATTGCAAGGAGATTTCTACAGACTTTAAAACATAGGGCCTACCTTGGAGCAATCTCCTAGCTATCATTAAATTTATGTCTATTCAACCTGCCATGTGACTAGCTAGCTCTTTCCCTCTCTGCTCCTGTTCCCATCTATCTGTTCTCTTCTCTGTCTCCCACTAAATCTCCTGCATCTGCTTTCTCCTCCCTGCATCACTTTTTCTAACCAGAAATTGCACCTTCCAATTCTTGTCCCAGGTTTTGTCTTACATGCAATCAGGTGTCAGACATCACCAGAACATCAGTAGATTGCCTATAGGTATAGAGACTGCCTGAAATTCTAGTATCTAAGCAGTCTTGAAAAGACAAGAATTTATGAATGTAAGGCTGTTGGTGAAATATTGAAATGACAACACCAAGATCCTGCTAGCATTTAGTTCTCTGCCCATATAGCAGTCAACGTTTGAACATACACAGACACACCTGCATACAGTATGAAGAAAAGGTACCTCAACCCATGTGCAGTGTCCATGAAGGCCAGAAGAGGAAATTGGAGCCTACAATTTGTAATGTCACTTTGATGCAGCTTCCTCTAGCCTCAAATGAAGAGGAATACACCTGCCCCAGTGTTCTCAATGCTGAGATTATGCCAGAAGTCCTTATATATTTTATGCCTATAGAGTCAAGCAATGTAATCACATTTTGTATATGCAAACAACATAATTTATATTCTACAAAACATCTTTTGATTGTCTATCCACTTAAACTACCACAACACTAACATCCTAAGAACTAAAAATATCCAGAAAAAAATATTTTAGTTGTAGAGGGTAAAAGGACCTTGTGGTCACAGATAAACTCTATGGAAATCAGGAATATAAAACCACAGTGGTTTCTCTTCAGTGGAAGAGAAGTCCACTCTTTTCTGACCAAAAGTGAGGGAATGGCTGTAGGAAGTAGGCTGGTGATCTGTGGTATATAGGCCACACTTGAAACTCCCAGACTATTAAGCTTATCACAGACTCTCCCTCCCTAGGGTATTCTTTCTTAGTCAATAGAAGGTAGCCTTAGGGGAGATGTGACATGAAAATAATAGCCTGGGGTTCACTACAATGTAGGTTTGATCCTGCTCTAGGTTCTTTAGTTTTACAACCCAACTTAACAAAAGAGTCACATGTATTTTGAAATAGACTTTTGAAGTGGACACATTTTACTCTTCGCTGTGCTCAGAGGATTGAGATAATTGTCACCAAGAAATTTTTTATCAAATTTATACTCTACTTAAATATTCCTAAAATAAACCACACTTGGGTGAGAATCTAGAAGTTTCACCCAACACTAGGTACTGAGTGCGCAGGGTTGTTGAGAGCTGCACTGCCCCACGCTTTGGGGCTAAGTGCTCTGGTCAAGAGAGAGAGTGGGGATGGAGGGGCAAGAGATTCGAAGAATGAAGACAAGACAGGGTGGGTAGTCATGTCTGGTTACTCCTTTACTGTCTCCACCACACATACCACTCCTACTGTACTACACCACACACTTACAAGGAAATCCTGGGTATTTATAAGCACAAGCAGGGGAACACAGGTGAAAACATTTTACCATATGCACCATGCAGCTGGGGTCACTAAACAGCAAAACAAACTATGTGGGATAAACAATATATTTATTTCACCTCCTGAAAATTCTACCCCTGCAATGAAACCCTATACAAAACCTGCCTCCCACTCAGTTCTCTTCTGATTCTCACCTGAGCAGAGGCAGCCTCCCTTCAGTGTTTTTCAGTAAATATCTTGTGTGTGATTTGTTGTTACATAAAGCTCTGTGGTATATCTTGATTTCTAACTGCCAGGAGACCTTTTATTTCAGAGCTGTTAACACTTGTACTGGGACACTTTATCCGGAGGGCTGCAAGAATTTCATTGGGAATAACCCACCATGCACCTAACACCAGTGCTGAAATACATACAGAGTGGTAGTGAACTAGATTTCCTTTTTGTCTTTGGGATTGTTACTCAGCCAGACCTAGTGTTTGCAGGGACGCTCACACTTATATCACCTAACCAGTAAACATCAAACACAGTCTTTCATTCTCAACAATAAACTCAGAGTTAAATACAGTCATTTTCCCCTTTGAAACTGTAGTGTTTTGATGTCTTTATTTACAATGACCCATCAAGAACATACATTATCCCCACCCAGGAAAATGTTTCACAGAAAACTGCAGAGAAACAGACAAGAAATCTGAGCCTAGAACTTATGGGACCCACAATGTAAAGCCTGCATATCAAATATTAATGATGATGTTCATTGTGCACATCAATGTTAGTAAATGTAGATTTTAAATACAGGACCACAGTCAATTTGGACAAGAGTTTGGGGGGAAATGTGAGTCTATGCAACTACTAATGTGGTTTGCTGTTGGGAGCCGACTTCTGCATACCTATGAAGATGGACTGTCTTGTAGTGATACTCTATAGACAAGTAGATGGTTTCTTTATCCTTTGTGATGATCCTATGAGGATTCCTAAGTTTATAGTAATTATTAAGCTTTTTTAGTAACACTATTAAGTTCTGATAGTCAAAAGTGCAGTGAGAACTCTTCCAGACCTCAGTGTCGCTTCTGAGGCAGTAACCAGTCATTATACTGCTCATTGTTTATAAAACCTATAAACAAATGTCAGAAAAAGGGAATTAATGATTTATTATAGGTGCTAGGACAGAAGACAAAGACATTGACTGGGTTTATGTATATAAAACTTGACTAATAACTTGCTTATGGTTTTAACACTTTAGGAACCTGTGGACCTGTGACAGGTGACCAATGTTTAGCCAGGTAACTGTCCCTAATGGATATCCTAATGGATAACTTGCACTGTTGTAACCTCCTTATTAGATTTGAGTCCAAGATCAATCTTGTTTACATAGAGTTTCAAACCAGCAAAGAAACCACAGAGAAACTCTGTCTCTAAATAAACAAACAAATACTGTTGCTGGAGCGTTTCGTGTGGTGGACATTCTGGGACTAGGGATGCGAGTACCACACACATTATGGGTTTATTAACTGTTAAGTGAAGCAATTAATCGGGGCTGCTGTGGGTATAACTGTTATCAGGAAACTGCGAAAGCAGATGGTAGAAGGGTATTTATTAGTCCTTGTCCCAAAAAGAACAACTGGCAGTGGTGGGATTCGAACCCACACCCCCGAAGAGACTGGAGCCTTAATCCAGTGCCTTAGACTGCTCGGCCACACTACCTCCGATATAGCACTACCTGAGGATCCAGCTATACCACTCCTGGGCATGTACCCAGAAGATGCGCCAACGTATACTAAGGACATATGCTCCACTATGTTCATAGCAACCTTATTTATAATAGCCAGAAGCTGGAAAGAACCAAGATGTCTCTCAACAGAGGAATGGATACAAAAATGTGGTACATCTACACAATGGAGTATTACTCGGCTATTAAAAATAATGAATTTGAGAAATTTTTAGGTAAATGGATGGATCTAGAAATTATCATCCTGAGTGAGTTAACCCAATCACAAAAGAACACACATGGTATTTACTCACTGTTAAGCAGATGTTAGCCCAAAAGCTTGGAATACCGAAGACTCAACCCACAGACCACAGGAAGCTCATGAAGAAGGAAGACCAACAGGGGATGCCTCAGTTCTACTTAGAACGAGTAACAAAAATACTCAAGGGGCAAATATAGAAACAAAACATGGGACAGAAACTTAAGGAGGGGCCATCTGGAGACCATTCCACCTGGGTATTCATACCATGTACAGTCACCTAAGCTAGACACTGATGTGGATGGCTGGAAGTGCATGCTGTCAAGAATATGATATAGCTGTCTACTTAGAGGTCTGCCAAAGACTATCACATCCAGAGGACGATGCTCACAGCTAACCACTGATATGATCAAGGGTTTCCCAATGGAGAACTTAGAGAGAGGACTGAAAGAGCAGAAAGGGTTTGTGACCCCAGGAGGAAAGCAACAGTACCAAACAACCAGAGCCCTCCATGGTCTAAACTACCAGCCTAGGAGCATATAGGGAGGGACCCATGACTTCAGCTGTATGTAGGGGAAGATGGCCTTGTCAAGCATAGGTGGGAGAGGAGTTTCTTGGTTCCATAAAAAATGAACACAGAGTGGTGGGGGTGGGGGGGAATGTGAGGGTAGGGAGTGGGTAGTGGGGGGGTAGGTGTAGGTATTGCCTCATAGAAGCATAAGGAGGGGGAATGGGAAAGGAGGTTTCTGGGTTGGGGGAGGAAGTGGAGTAAGGGGATAAAATCTGAAAGGTAAATATAACACCCAATGTTTTTAAAAAAGAGATTTAAAAAGGGGTGAAGGGAGAAAAAAGAAAAAGAAAGAAAGAAAGAAAATAGAAGATTTAATAACATAAAGAGAAGGATTTAGAAATTTAGGAGGCAATTTATGTTAATGGAAACAGCATCACAGAAACTGGAAAATCACACCCTCATAGAAGCACAAGGAGGGGGGATGGGATAAGGGGTTCCTGGGTGGTGGGGGGAATGGGATAAGGGGATAAAAGTTGAAATGTAAATATTACAAACAATTTTAAAAAGGGAAAAAAAGAAAAGTTGTTAGAACCAACATCTTTAAAAAACATGTCCCCCGGGCGGTGGTGGCGCACGCCTTTAATCCCAGCACTTGGGAGGCAGAGGCAGGCGGATTTCTGAGTTCCAGGACAGCCTGGTCTACAGAGTGAGTTCCAGGACAGCCAGGGCTACACAGAGAAACCCTGTCTCGAAAAAAACCAAAAAAAAAAAAAAAAAAAAAAAAAAAAAAAAAAAAAAAAAAAAAAACCATGTCAACCCTCTAGGAAAAAAAGGTTTTTTCTTAACACTAAAACTTGTTCTATGATTTGTGCTTCCCACAATTATAGTTAACTCAGTCATTCTGGATTTCTGATGGGGTTGAAAACATATAGCTATTGACCTTAAGAGAAAAGATTTGAGTGGATGGTCGTCAGCTGACATTCATCCTAAAGCCAGGTTCAGAACTAAATGTTCTAGTTAGAATAGATGACAGAGGAGCTGGTTAGTCAACAAAAGGATGGACTGGGTACTAGGACTATCCTGTACCTCACTGGTACAAATTGGCATAATTATGCTCTAATTGTATTTTGAGAGAAAAGTTTCATTTTAACAGGAAGGGTGATGTGTAGGAGGAGCTAGGGTAGGAGGAGTACTGAGAGGAAGAAAAGGAGTAAGAAGAGGAGAAGAAGGAGAGAAGAAGCTAGGTGATGAAAGAGAGAAAGAGGGGGGAGACAGGGAGGCAGATATTCATGTATCTCCACCAGTCAAAGATAGTTGTTATATCTAGGTCGGTCAGTGGGTTACACCTCTGATTGAACAATTTCAAACTTATAAAGCCTATGATTAACATTTTTTTTTAAAAAAATGTATAAATGCAAAAAGGAAAAGGGGGCATAGCATAGGGGTTTTCTAAGGGGGGTGGTGGGGAATGGGGATAGGGGATGCCAACTGAAGTGTAAATAAAATATCTAATAAAAAAAAAGAAAGAAAAAAAACTTGTTCTGAGAATTGTATATTGCAGAATACACAGCCTTGGTGTATCTACTCATCAAGCCTACTGAGCAAACATGCCCAAAACTCTGATGTCCTGGAATTCCATCTGGATGCAGTGAACACACAGTGTCAGAGGCTTATCAATTTACTCTTCCCCCCACCCCTCTTCTAATATCTCAACACCCTTAATCAGCTTGAAGAAGTTAAAGAAGAGTCAGCGCCCCTATTCCCTGGGCTTGGGGACTAAGGTGGTTAATATTGGTCTGTCTTTCTAGGGAAAAGTAGTGGTTTTGTTGGAAAACGGAGGATTACCTAGGGCTTATTGCATAGTCATAACCTATTGGCAGAAATCTGTATAATTATTATCAAGATGAAGTTATAATTTCTTAAATGATACCAAATTTACTTTGATTTCAAATTTAAGGTTTTCACTGGTATGAGCTTCTTATTAATATAAAAGTGAGATGAATATTGATACTCTCATGGTCATTGTGCCTGTATAACACATTTAGGAATACAAGGCTTAGACCCAGTCCTTCTTTAACTTTTTTAACTGATTTGGGACAGTTAGCCTATGAGTTAAGGGACTATAGCAAATTCAGGGCTTTGAGTTTATTGTTAGGGTGTTTTCCATATTTTACTTAGAAATAGCTGAGAGGAGTTAACAGACAACAGTCCAGGTTACCTTACATGGATAGTTGATTTTCAAGTCGTCTGAAGTCCACAGAATTGACGTTACAAATATTTTTATATTAATGTTCATTTTAATTAGAGACCTGTCTGCTCCTGACAGCTTCCTGTCATGGATTATAAGAAGAAATTGAGCATCCTTGGAGTTAGTCCAGTTGTGAGGCGACAGCCCCTAGGCAAGAATTGCCTCTTTCCATCTACAGACAAATTACTGTCCAGAAAAGGACACACTTGCAGAATCGTCGACTGATCATATCTGCCTAGACAGAGTAATCTGCCCTTAATAATTCTACATCAATAAGGTCTGTCAGATGATTCTGGGCCAGAAGGCTGAAGATTTGATGCTCCAACGTTCAGTAGTATAGGGGTTTTCCAGGTGTTCAGTGGTCTCTATAAATTGGCTAAGTTTTAGAAGCTATGCTTAGTGCTTCCCATAAGTTCAGCTAACTCAGTCATTCTGGATTTCTGATGGGGTTGAAGACCTATAGTCTCATAGCCAACCGGGGCTATTTACTTTGAGAAAAAAGATCTGAGTGGATGGTTTTCAGCTGATATTCATTCTAAAGCCAAGAAAAAAGCCAGGTTCAAAACTAAGTGTTTTAGTTAGGAGAGATGACAGAGGTTCTGGTTAGTCAACAAAATGATGGACTCAGTATTAGGACTATCTTGTACCTCACTGGTACAATTAGGAATAACTATGCTGTAATTGCATCTTGAGAGAAGAGTTTTATTTTAACAGGAAGGGTGATATGTAGGAGGAGCTAAGGGGGAAGGAGTAGCGAGAGGAAGAGATGGAGTAAGGAGAGGAGAAGATGAAGGAGAGGAGAAGCTAGGTGATGAGAGAAAGAGAGAAGAGTGGGGTGCATGGAGGCAGATGTTCATGTGTCTCCACCAGTCAAAGATAGTTTATATATCTAAGTTGGTTATTGGGTTACACTTCTGATTGAGCATTACCAAACTTATAAAGCCTTTGATTAACATTTTTAAAAATATATAAGAACAAAAAGAAAAGGGGGCATGAGATAGGGGTTTTCTAGGGAGGGGAAATGAAAAAAGGGGATTGCATCTGAAATGTAAATGAAATATAAATAAATAAATAAGAAAAGGCTGGCCTCGAACTCAGAGATCTCCCTGCCTCTAACCTCTCAAATGAAGTGGAAACTTTTAGTTTCTTTGGAAAGTTAGGTATGTCAAATGATGTTTTGCTGGGGCACACATGTGAAGGGATGTCTTGCTAAAGCAGACAATTGAAAGAATGGTTTCCTGCAACAGACACAGGTGAAAAAAATTTTAGCTATAGCAGACAAGTAAAGGGATGCTTAATAAAGGAGTAAATACACAGCTGCTGGTTCCTGCCTGGTGTCTGCCTGCTGAGAGGACTGGACTGGAGCTGCTGCTTCCTGCGTCTTGAGCTACTTTAGGCTGCCTTTAGGGTCTGTGTGCCCAGGAGCTCAGGACATCATTCAGCACACCTGTCCACAGGGACATGTCTGAGTCAGAGGGGTCTGGTAAAGCACTCAGGT
The DNA here is from genome assembly GCF_011762505.2 of Arvicanthis niloticus. Taxonomy (NCBI): domain Eukaryota; kingdom Metazoa; phylum Chordata; class Mammalia; order Rodentia; family Muridae; genus Arvicanthis; species Arvicanthis niloticus. The sequence continues at coordinate 8,607,790 of NC_047662.1, read as the reverse complement.
GCCATATATTCATGCTATGCCTTAGGAAGTATAAGTCTCCCCCATTCCAGGCACCACCACAAGGCCAGAGTCCCTGCTCTGCAATAATAGAGGACTCAGTGTGCCCTGTTGTACTCTCTAGAGGTATCAAGTCCAAACACTCATCAGTCTCAGCAAATGGAGGCTCTCATAAGAACTGACCCAGGTACAATTAACCTTTGTCCCACCAGGGACCAAACCCTGCTCCTTTGAATCTCATTTCCCTTTAGAAAGGTTATTCAGAAGAAGGTATTGTGACCAGCCTCTTGTCATGGCAAAAAGACACTGATCACCTATAAAGGCCCTCAAAGGAGACAGTCCTACTGTCATAGGCCCAACAACCCAGGTTCTGCTTTCCACACATTGAGTCTGCCAAGCACAGACTGAGGAGAATCTCTGAAATGTATGGCATTACTCTTTACTTTTGAAGTTGTTACAAGGTCCTGTGGGACATTGGCCTTTAGGATACTAATTTGGAGAGTGAGGTAGAAGTTCTGTGAAGTAGTGACCACCTGGTTTCACACCCAGACTGTGTCTGAAATTTGGAAGTGAACCAAGACATTTAAGTTTCCCATAAGCAGCTCTGGAGTCATGTGACTACACAAGAGTACTCTGAGAGACTGTGAATCTGAGAAAGACATGCCAGCGAACCCTTCTGCTTACATCACTTTCCCTCCTGTCCTTTCTCATGTTCTCTTTCTGTGTGTAGCTATGGACTTTGCACACTGAGACAGGATGCTCTTGACTTCAAGACCAGTCTGGGCTCTGTGGAGAGACTCAAGTGTCAGAAATCAAAACAATAATGAATGTTGGGAAAGCCTACACAGGAGAGAAGAGTAAGAATTACCAACTTGGTCCTTTCAATCTCATTTTCCATGAAGTGCTGGAGCACAGAGTATACATAGGAATCTCTGGGCAGGGTGAGTTCTTATCAAGGATGCAAGAGACTTTCCTACATGTACCATGTTGGCGTGAAACAGCCATTGCCGGGGTTTCCGGCCATGTCCTAAGTCATGCCTATGGTGATACCCACAGGCCTCAGACTACCATGGTATGAATTGTGAGGGCAAAAAACAGAAGGTCATGTCCTGGGGGTTTACCTCAATATATAGTTAGAATGAGTTTGGATAAGTGCCTTATGCTCCTAGTCTAAGTGGGGGCTTGAACTCAGAGATCCACCTGTCTCCACTTTACAAGTGTTGTGATTAAAGGCATGATGCAAACCACTTGGCTTCAATAAATCAGTTCTTGACTATCTCTCTGTCTGGTCTAAGATTCTTCCTGTGTACAGATCTGATCCAAAGTATCTACACCATCCAAATCTGAAAATGAGCAATAACTGAGTTGAGACTCAGTTATTGAATCAGAAACAAATATTGGCGGGGAGGGTGTGGCTACAAAGGGAGGGTTCAGCTGAAAGCTATATAAAGAGGCATAGCAGGCAGAGAAACTCTCTGTCTCTTGGAGCCTGGAGTCACAGCCTTCCCCTGCCTCAATATGGTGGTCTGTCCCCAGTGTCCAGATGAAGTAAGTCCCTCGGCTCCATAAGAATACCTCATCCCACAAAACCTAGTCTAGCCTTGTCCTCACTTGAAATTTTGTTTATATGATTTTTTACTTACTGGTTCTTCCTTTTTGAGATGAGTTCTCTCTACATAAGATTGCCTGGATATATTTTTTGGCTAATATCCACTTATCAGTGAGTACATACCCATGCATGTCTTTTTGTGTCTCAGTTACCTCACTCAGGATGATATTTTCTGGTTCCATGCATATGCCTGCAAAACTTATGATATCCTCATTTTTAATAGCTGAATAGTATTCCATTGTATAAATGAACCACATTTCTGTATCCATTCTTTGGTTGAAGAATATCTGGGTTCTTTCCTGCTTCTGGCTATTATAAATAAGGCTGCCTAGAACATAGTAGAATACAAGTCCTTGTGGGATGGCAGGGAATTTTTTGGGTATATGCAGAGGAGTGGGATATCTGGGTCTTCAGATAGAAATATTTCCAATTTTCTGAGAAATCTCCAGATTAATTTCCAGAGGGGTTGCACCAGTTTGCATCCCACCAGCAATGGAGGAGTGTTCCTCTTTCTCCACAGCCTAGCCAGCATGTGCTGTCACTTAAGTTTTTGATCTTAGCCATTCTTGTTGGTGTAAGGTAGACTCACAAGGTCATTTTGATTTGCATTTCCCTGATGACTAAGGACTGTGAACATATCTTTAAGTGCTTCTAAGGCATTGGAGATTTTTCTATGGTTGAATTAGGGGAAGAATTGAAGAAGCTGAAGGGGAGGGCAACCTCATAGGTAGACCAGCAGTCTCAACTAACCTGACCCCTTAGAGCTCCCAGAGACTGAGCCACTCACTGTGGCAGCACACACATAGCAGAGGACTGCCTGGTCTGGCCTCAGTGGGAGAAAATGCATCTAATCCTGGAGAGAATTGAGGCCACAGGGAAAGGAGATGCCTGGTGGGTGTGGGGGAGGGGAAGCCCCCTGTCCCAGGCAAGGGAAAGTGGGAATGTGATGAGGAAACTGTTGGAGGGTGACCCGCAGAGGGGGTGGGCAGTGGATGGACTGTAAATGATAAAATTCAAAAATAAAAAATAAGACTGGCTTGGAACTCAAGGAGATTCTCCTACTCACCTGAGGTCGACTTCACCAGAATATCCAAGTGTGTTCTCAGTTATATCTAACTATCAATTAGGTCACTGTGGTTTCTGCTGGGGGGTGAGGGGGTTGTTTTGTTTTTGTTTTTGGAGACAGTCTCACTAAGAATGTTAGGATAACCTTGAATTAGAGGCCCTCTAGGCTGGAATGTCAGATGTGAGTTACTCAAGTGCCTTGACTACTGATTTTTATGTCACCCTAAGCTTGGCATTCTTAGGTGTGCCTTAAATCTCAGCAACAGCAAGGCAGAAGCAAGCCGATCTCTGAGTTTGAAGCTAAACTGATTTATATAGTGACTGTCAAAGTACCAAGGGATTATATGTGTCTTTAAAAAGGCAAAACGGGGGGGGGGGGGGGGGGCAGGGAGAGACTGGGAGATGGCACAGTTATTAAGAACACTTAGTGCTCTTCCAGAGGTAATGTGTTCAAGTTCCAGCTGTGGGGCAGAAATCTCGCGGGCGGGGGGAAGGGAGGGAGTCCGGCGACAGAGTCTCAGGGCAGTCCGGCACCAGAGCTTCCCGCACCGCCAGCGGAAGATCCCACATTCACGCAGCTGTCAGTGGGCGGGTGGCGGCTGCATCGGCAAGGTTCCAGGGTTCCAAAAGCTGGGAATCAGGCGGAGAGACCATGGACACGTGGAGTCCGGTTTTCCAAAGCTTTTATTGTTCATGACATGGTGAATGGATGCAGGTGTTGTGCGCTTCCCCCGCCAAAGGCCAGGGGAGACCAGTCTTATAGGGAAGGGAGAAAGGGGAGGGAATAACTTAATTAGCTACGCCCCTGGCCTTTTGATAATTCATTAATATTTAAATCTCTGGAGGTAGAGACTTGTTAATCACGCCCTCTACCTGTCCTACTTGACTGAAATTAACAGGTTAAATGGAGTTACCTCGTCCAAGGCCCAACATCCAGCAACTACATGGTAGCTCACAACCATCTGTAATGAGATATGATTCCCTCTTTGGGTGTGTCTGAAGATGGAGACAGTGTACTCACATATATTAAATAAATAAATAAATAAAGCAAAACAAGCAAACAAACATAAAATACCAAAAACTAGTGATATTTGTATCTCCTCACTAATACATAGTCTCTTATTTTTATGGAACTCAGGATGCCTTTAAACTTGTAGGAAGAGACCTGCATATGTATGTGTGTGTGTGAATGTGTGTGTGTGTGTGTATGTATGTATTCCCGTGTTTATATATATGTACATATATGTGTGTGTGGTGTATATGTATGTGTACAGATATATGTATATATTTGTATGTGTCTCTTTGTGTGTATTTAATATACTTTATATCCTGATCACAGACTCCCTCCTCTCCTCCCATACCCACCCTTTACTGCCACAGGGAGGCAGAGACTGGATGGTCTCTGAGATTGATGCCAGCACAATTTATAAGCCAAGTTTCAAAACAGCCATAGATAAGTCCATGTCTCAATGAAGCAAAACAAATCAAACAAACAAAATCAAACAGGGCATTTCCATCTGCTGATTGATACATGGGCTCTTCTTTTCAAGAATTCCAAAGTGTGCTCAGAATTGCAGGAAGAAGCCTGCCTCTTGTTATTAAGAGAAATCTGATCATCACTTGAAATTAAAATTTCTGCTTTGGGGGAGGGGGGATCTTCTGTTAGTTTCTGCAGGTCTCTGGTGCTGTAAAAGTAACCAATTATGGCATTGAGCTAGTGAGCCTCCTGCCTTCAGCATGTGGATTATAATCTCCACCTCAGTCTCTTCTTTCTGGATGCTTTATAAACAGTCAAGGCCCATGCCAATGGATACTGAAGGTTTACTGACTTTAGTGTTTCTTTCCTACATCATTTAGCTCTGTGGCTTGCAGAGCTCAAGCTTGAAGTGTTTGCAATACTTTTTCCAGAAGACCAGTATGGGTGATAGTCAAAGATTAGTGTCAATAACTAATGATAGAAATTTATGTTTTTTGTTTTTTATTTTTATTTTTGAGTAAGCTTATAAAATTATGTTTTCTTTCTTTTTGTTATTTTCTTTAATCTATTTTTTACACTCCAGATTTTATCACCCTCCCAGTCCACCCTCTGACTGTTTCACATCCCATACCTCCTCTCCCAACCCCCATCTCTACCCACCACCTCAGGAGACCTCCCCACTCCCTGGGACCTCCAGTCTGTTGAGGCTTAGGTACATCTTCTCTGACTGAACCCAGAGACCCAGTAGTCCTCTGCTGTATATTTGTTGGAAGCCTCATATCAGCTGGTGTATGCTGCCTGGTTGGTGGTCCAGTGTCTGAGAGATCTTGGGGGTCCAAGTTAATTGAGACTGCTGGTCCTCCTACAGGGTTACCCTCCTCCTCTGCTTCTTCCAGCTTTTCCCTAATTCAAGGACAGGGGCCAGCAGCTTCTGTTTATTGGTTGGGTGTAAATATCTGCATCTGACTCTTTCAGATGATTGTTGGGTGGTTCTGAGGGCAATCAAGATAAGCATCTTTTTTGTGAGTGTTCCATAGTCTCAGTAATAGTCTCAGGTCTTTGAACCTCTCCTTGAGCTGGATCTAACTTTGGGCCTGCCACTGTTTTCTTCAGGCTGTTCTCCATTTTTGTCCCTGCAGTTCTTTCAGACAGGAACAATTATGGGTCAGAGGTTTTGGCTGTGGGATGGCAACCCCATCCCTCACTTGATGCCCTGTCTTTCTACTGGAGGTGGGCTCTACAATTTTCCTCTCCCCACTGTAGGACATTTCATCTAAGGTCCCTCCCTTTGAGTCTTGAGAGTCTCTCACCTCCCAAGTCACTGGTACATTCTAGAGGGTCCACCCGCCCCCCACCTCCTACCTCCCAAAAATGGCTGTTTCCATTTTTTGCTGGCCCTCAGGACTCCAGTCCTTTTCCCCCACCCAATATCTGGTCATGGTCCCTCTTCCCCACTTGCCCCATCCCCTTTCCCTCCCAGATTCCTCCCTCCATCCCCCCTTGTGGTTGGGTGTAAATATCTGCATCTGACTCTTTCAGATATTGTTGGGTGGTTCTGAAGTGGAACTGAAGGGTCCTCACTTGGGCCCTTCAGCTTGCTGAGCTTTTTGAGTTCTGTGGACTTTATCTTGGGTATTCTGTACATTTATTTTGTCTGATATCCACTTATTAGTGAGTACATACTATACATGTTCTTTTTGGTCTCAGTTACCTCACTCAGGATGATATTTTCTAGTTCCATCCATTTGCCTGCAAAACTCAGGGTGTTATTGTTCTTAATAGCTGAATAGTATTCCATTGTATAAATGAACCACATTTTCTGTATCCATTCTTCTGTTGTGGGACACTTGGGTTGTTTCCAGCTTCTGGCTATCAGAAATAAGACCGCTATAAACATAGTGAAACACATGCCCCTGTGGCATGGTGGGGCATCTTTTGGGGAAATGCCCAAGAGTGGAGTAGTTGGATCTTCAGGTAAATCTATTTCCAATTTTCTGAGAAAAGTTCAGATTTATTTCCAGAGTGGTTTTACCAGTTTGCAATCCCACCAGCAGTGAAGGAGTGTTCCTCTTTCTCCACATCCTCACCATCAGGTGAGGTCACTTGAGGTTTTGATCTGACCCATTCTGATTGGTGTCAGGTGGAATCTCAGGGTCATTTTGATTTGCATTTCCCTGATGACTAAGGACTTTGAACATTTCCTTAAGTGTTTCTCAGCCATTCCAGATTCCTCTGTGGTGAATTCTCTGGTAAGTTCTATACCAAATTTTTTATTGGGTTGTTAGGCTTTTTTAGCTTCTGGAGTTCTTTATATAGTTTGGATATTAGCTCTCTGTCACATGTGGGGTTAGTGAAGATTTTCTCAATCTGTACATTGTCTATCTGTCTTATTATGTTCTTTGCCTTGCAGAAGCTTTCCAGTTACATGAGGTCCCATTTATCAATTCTTGATTTTAGAGCCTGAGCCATTGGAGTTCTGTTTAAGAAATTTCCCCCTGTGCCAATGAGTTCAAGGCTCTTTCCCACTTTTTCTTCAATTAAATTGAGTATATCTGGTTTTATGTTGAGGTCCTTGATCCACTTGAACTTGAGCTTTGTGCAAAGTGACAAATATGGGTCGATTTGCATTTTTCTACATACTGACAGCAAGTTAGACCAGCACTATTTATTGAAGATGCTTTTTTTCGTTGTATATTTTTGGCTTCTTTGTCAAAGGTCAAGTGTGTGTACGTGTGTGGTTTTATTTCTGGGTCTTGAATTCTATTCCATTAATCAACCTGTCTGTCTCTGTACCAATACCATGCAGTTTTTATCACTATTGCTCTGTAGTATAGCTTGAGGTCAGGGATGGTGATTTCTCCATTAGTTCTTTATTATTAAGAATTGTTTTTGCTATTCTGGGTTTGAGAATTGCTTTTTCCATATCTTTGAAGTATTGTGTTGAGACTTTGGTGGGGATTGCATTGTAGATTGCCTTTGTTGGATGGCCATTTTTACTATGTTAATTCTGCCAATCCATCAGCATGGGAGATCTCTCCCCTTCCTGAGATATTTTTTGATTTCTTTCTTGAGAGACTTGAAGTTATTGTCATACAGGTCTTTCACTTGTTTGGTTAGAGTTACCCCAAGATATTTTATATTAGTTGTGACTATTGTGAAAGGAGTTGTTTCCCTAATTTCATTCTCTGCCTGTTTATCATTTGTATAAAGGAAGGCTACTGATTTATTTGAGTTAATTTTATATCCAACCAATTGGCTGAAGTTGCTTATTATCTGTAGAGGTTCTCTGGTAGAATTTTTGGGATTGGTTATGTATACTATCATATCATCTGCAAATGTGATACCTTTACTTCTTTGCCAATTTGTATCAACTTGACCTCTTTTAGTTGTCTTATTGTTCTAGCTAAAACTTCAAGTACTATAGTGAATAGATATGGGGAGAGTGGGCATCTATCTCTTGTCCCAGATTTTAGTGGGATAGCTTCAGGTATCTCTGTATTTACTTTGATAATGGCTGTTGGTTTGCAGCAAATTGCTTTTATTATGTTTAGGTATGGGCCTTGAATTTTTTTATCTCTCCAGTACTTTTATCATGAAGAGGTGTTCTATTTTGTCAAATGCTTTTTTCAGCATCTAAGGAGATGATCATGTGACTTTTTCTTTGAGTTTGTTTAAATAGTGGATTATGTTAATGGATTTTTATATATTGAACCAACCTTATATCCCTGAAATGAAGCCTAATTAATCATGATGAATGATTGTTTTGATGTGTTCTTGGGTTCAGTTTGCAAGAATTTTATTGAGTATTTTTGCACTTATCCATAAGTTATATTGGTCAGAAGCTCTCTTTTTTTGTTGTTGAGTCCTTTTGTGGTTTATGTATCAGACTAGTTATGGCTTCATAGAATCAAATAGATAGTGTTCCTTCTGTTTATATGTTATGGAATAGTTTGAGGAATATTGGTATTAGGTCTTCTTTGATGGTCTGGTATTATTCTCCGCTAAAGTCATCTGGCCCTGGCTTTTTATAGTTGGGATTTTTAAAATAAACTCTTCTACTTCCTTAGGAGATAGGAGCCTGTTTAGATAGTTTACCTGCTCTTGATTTAACTTTGGTATGTGGTATCTGTCTAGAAAACCATCCATTTCATCTAGATTTTCCAGTTTTGTTGAGTATAGGCTTTTGTAGTAGGATCTGATGTTGTTTTTTTAATTTCCTTCATTTCTGTTGTTATGTCACCCTTTTCATTTCTGATTTTGTTCATTTGGATACTGCTTCTTGGCCCTTTAGTTAGTCTGGCTAGGGGTTTATCTATCTTGTTGATTCTTTCAAAGTACCAGCTTTTGGTTTTGTTGATTTTTTGTATACTTTTCTTTGTTTCTATTTGGTTGATTTCCTCCCTGAGTTTTCTTATTTCCTGCTATCTACAGCTCTTAGATGAGTTTGCTTTTTTGTTTTAGAGCTCTCAGGTGTGCTATTAAATTGCTAGTATAGGATCTCTCCAATTTCTTTACCTGGTTACTTAGAGCCATGAATTTTCCTCTTATTACTGCTTTCATTGTGTCCCATAAGGTTGGGTATGCTGTGTCCTCATTTTCATTGAATTCCAGGAAGTCTTTAATTTCTTCATTTTTTCCCTGACCAAGTTATCACTGAGTAGAGAACTATTCAGTTTCCATGGGTATGTAGGCTTTCTGATGATGTTTTTGTTGTTGTTGAACCAGTCTTAGGCCATGGTGATCTGATAGGATGCATGGGATTATTTCAATCTTCTTGTATCTCTTGAAGCTTGTTTTGTGACCAATTTGAGGTGCTAAGAAGAAGGTATATTCTTTTGTTTTAGGATGAAATGTTTGGTTCTCTATTAGTTTCACTGTGTCTCTGTTTAGTTTCTGTTTCAATGTCCTGTCCATTAGTGAGAGTGGGGTGCTGAAGATCCCCCATTATTATTGTGTGGGATTGTGAATGTGGGTGCTCTTGCATTTGGGGCATAGATGTTCAGAATTGAGACTTTTTCTTGGTGGATTTTTCCTTTGTTGAACATGAAGTGTCCTTTTTCATCTTGCTTTATCACTTTTGGTTGAAAGTCTATTTTATTAAATGTTAGGATAGCAACTTCAACTTGGTTTTTTGGGACAATTTACTGGGAAGACTTTTTTCCATTCTTTTACTCCGAGGTAGTGTTCTGTCTTTGTTATTGAGGTGTGTTTCTTGTATGCAGCAAAATGTTGTATTCTGTTTGCATATCCAGTCTGATAGTTTATGGCTCTTTATAGGTGACTTGAGTCCATTAATTTTGAGAGTGATTAAAGACAGATGATTGTTAGTTTCTGTTATGTTTGTTTTTGTAAGTGGCATTATGTGCATGTCGTTCTCTCCTTTTGACTTTGTTGTGAGATGATTAATATCTTGTCTTTTCTTTGGTGTAGGTACTTTCCTTGTGTTAGAGTTCTCCTTCTAGAATCCTCTATTCTTCTAGATTGGTAAATAGATACTGTTGAAATTTGGTTTTGCCCTAAAATATTTTGGTTTCTCCATCTATATTGACTGAGGGTTTGGCTAGGTATAGTAGCCTAGGCTGGCATTTGTGTTCTCTTTGGAGTCTGCATGAACTCTGCCCAGTCTCTTCTGCCTTTTAGTGTCCATGTTGAGAAGTATGGTGTAATTCTGATTGGTCTGCCTTTATATATTACTTGGCCTTTTTCCCTTACAGCTTTTAATATTCTTTCTTTGTTCTGTGCATTTAGTGTTTTGGTCATTATGTGACAAGAGGATTTTCCTTTCTGGTCCCATTTATTTGATGTTCTATAGGTTTCTTGTGCATTTATAGCCATTTCTTTAAGTTGAGGAAGCTTTCTTCTCTGATTTTCTGGAAGATGTTTTCAGGTACTTTGAGTTGGGAATCTTTGTTCTCTATTCCAACTATTCTTAGATTTGGTCTTTTCATTGTGTCCTGAATTTCCTGGATGTTTTGGGTTAGGAGTTTTTTATGTTTTGAATTTTTTTCACAGTTCTGTCAATTTCAACAGTATCTTTTACACCTGACAGTCTCTATCCAATCTCTTATATTCTGTTGGTGATGATTACATCTGTAATTCCTGACCTCTTTCCTAGGTTTTCCATTTCCAGGGTTGCCTCCATTTGTGTTTTCTTTATTGTTTCCACTTCCAGTTTTAGGTCTTAGATTGCTTTATTCAATTCCTTTACCTGTTTGATTGTGTTTTCTTGTATTTCATTAAAGGATTCATTTGTTTTCTCTTTTAAAACTTCTATCTATTTACCTGTGTTTTCCTGTATTTCTTCCAGTGAGTTTTTTATGTCTCCTGAAAGGACTCTCTTATCTCCATGAGATAGGATTTGAGGTCAGCTTCCTGATTTTCAGGTGTGTTGATGTATTCAGGGCTTTATGCGCTGAAAGAACTGGGTTCTGATGATGCCCACATATATTGGCCTTCATTGCTTGTGGTCTTGCACTTGCATCTTGCCATCTGGTTATTCCTGCTGTTTGCTGGTCTGGGTGACTCTGTCTGGAACCTGGTTCTTTTGTCCCTGGCTTGCTTCAGGTCTCATAGTAGGGCTGTGGCCCTGGATGTGGCAGATCTCATGTGGGGTCTTCTGACTGTGGGGTCTTCAGAGGGTCAGAGAAGCTGCTGATCTCTTGCCTTAGCTTTCAGTCTGTTGGGTCAGTTCTCCTTGCATGTCACAGAACCTCCCTGGGATGTCTTCAGACTGAGGTGCTCCTTGCCCAGTTGCCTTGTGTGCAGAGAAATTCCTGTGATGCCTTCAAGCTGTAGTGTCTTCAGGGGAAGAGAGAAGCTGGTTAACAGTTGCTCAGATGCCCTGTGTGCAGTGGGTCTCCTGGGATGCCTTCAGGCTGTGGGGTCTTCAGGGAAGCAAGTTAGCTAGCCATCTATCACAGGAGAAAGCACCAGCCAGAAGCAGAGTAGAATTCAGCTGCCAGGGGTTTGGTTGGGGGTGCGGGGTGTCGAGTAAAAAGTCCACTGGGCTCCCAGGGGCAGCTATGGGACTTAGGGAGAGTCCTTATCAGATGCCCTGAGTACACCATATCTCCTAGGGTGCCTCAGGCTGTGTTGTCTTCAGGGGGAGTAGACTAACTTGGCAGTCTGTCCCAGTAGAAAGTGCCAGCAGGAAGGCTAATATTGAGAATTTCAAAGATGCATTGACTTATTCCATGCACTGTAGCTGGATAAATAGAGAGTGTAGAAAGATTGGAAACTGTTTTTTCTTTGCTTTCTTTGAGGGCCTGGAGAGCTAAGCACAGTCTATTCATCATCAAACAACTTACTGAGCCTTCAGGGTTCCTGGTGATAACCTCCTAGTGGGATATTTTCACCACAGCTGTGGCTACAATTGGATATGGTCTTTAGGATCCAGGACACTTTGGAGAAGCTTCACACCACTAGAGACAATTGTAGCTTTAAAGCCAGCACAGGCCAGACCAAGCAGTTCTGGATTAGACCTGCTGTGGTGGCCCAGGCTGAGAAGTGATGAAACACACATGTAATCTCAACACTTGGGAGGCACAGGCAGGCAATTCTCTGTGCTTCCAGGCCAGTGTGGTCTCTAAAGCAAATTGCAGGACAGCCAAGAATACCGGTAGTTCTATAAAGACCCTGTCTCAAATAAATAAATAAATAAATAAATAAATAAATAAATAAATTTTTTAAAAAAAGAGAGAGAGAGAAAAGGGTGCTCAAATTGGTAAGCTGAGTTCTCTATTCTCATCAGTAGTGATCTAGTCTTCACACTTACCTGTGTGGGAAGAAGGGATTCCTAAGTTTCTTGTCATTCATGGTATATTTTTCCCTGCTTTCCTAGGATGACTCTAAAGAAAAAGTCACAATGAATTTCTACTCTTCACCCAACCTCCTGAAGCTGGCAAGTCAGAGTCTACTGAGGGAGGAGGCCTTGGACATTTCTGCTCTCAAGGAACTACCCAGAGATCTGTTCCCAGTGATATTTGAGGAGGCCTTCACTGGTAGATATACAAAGATCTTGAGAGCCTTGATACCTGTGTGGCCCTTCCCATACCTTTCTAAAGGAACGCTGATAGAAAACTCCAACCTGGAGACTTTGAAGGCTGTGCTTGAGGGACTAGATATACTGATTGCACAAAAGATTCATCCCAGGTAGGCAAGACCAGCTTGGGTAAAGGTAGGATCTCTGGTCTAAGAAGGAGCAACTAGGCACAGGGAATATTTGGCCAACCATGGATCAGAGGCTTCTGATGGCATGAGCTTAGAGGGGTAAAGAATCTTAGGAGAAGTCTCAGCTATCTGGGCAAATAATGGCTAATGTAGAAAAAGAAAAGATAGGCACACCCAGTGAGGAATGGGCCTTTCCGTGCATGCCTCTAAAGTACAAGTGAAATGATGATGGGATTAAGGGGCCTAGAATAAAGGGAAGTAAGACAGGGCTAAAGATATCTCTTTTGCAAAGAATGCTATTCAGTAACTGAGCATGGTGATCTGGGTTTGATGATAGGCACAGGAAAAAAGCAAAGTTTTTGAAGAAACAGCTATAGTGTGTGGAAGACAATCAGGCTGTAAAACATACCTTGTCTTATGAGAGTTATACTCATTTCTCCCACAGTAGGTGCGAACTCAGAGTACTCAATTTAAGGAATACACACCATGCTTTGTGGAGGATAAATGAGGGATCCTATGAACATGAAGGCTTACCAGAGTTCATGACACAGAAGCATCCGGTGGAAAACAGTCCTGACTGTAGAGAGAATAAAGAATTGACTGTGACAGTAGACCTCAAACTCAGTGAGGATGGAATGGATGAATCTGCCACATACTTGTTGCAGTGGGCCCAGCAGAGAAAAGATTCCATTCATCTATGCTGTAGGACATTAAGGATTCATGGCTTACCCAAAGCTGTATGCAGAGAAATCTTCAAAGTTGTACATGCAGGCTGTATACTGGATCTTGACTTGAGGTTTTTGTACCCAGAAGAGATAGATTTTCTTAATCCCTACCTGAGCCAGATGAACAATCTTCTCACACTCATGCTAAAGAGCATCAGAGGTGCCTGCAGTATGGATGATGATTCTGAAGGGCTTGATGAGGAGAATATGAGCAGGTTGATTTCTTCATTTTCCAAATTCCACTGTCTCCAGAATCTCTATGTAAATGATGTCATCTTTCTAGAAAACCAACTGAAAGAATGCCTCAGGTAAGGAAGGATCGTGATGGTTCAACAGACCATAGAAAACATATCTTATTTGATTTTATTTTTATTTATTTATTTATTGGCAATCTAGGGAGTCCTTGATAATCTGGCTACCAACAACATCGCACTGTTAGAGGCATAGAATATCTGACCAGATGTGCTCTATGCAAAGATATGTATGACCAGGCATAAGCATGCCTCTAATTGCTCATGTATGAATGATATTGAGTCCATATTGAATGGGTTGGGTAGATGAGAAATATGCAACACTGAGGTTCAAAAAGACATGATCATGGTGTTTGGATAAGCAGTAGTCTGAGAACTTGTCAAAACAGCATTAGGAAGTTGTTGAGTTTTGTTTGGGGTAGGTAGTCCTTCCTACATGCACCATGTTGGCCTGATACAGCCATTGCTGTGGTTTCCAGTCATGCTCTGAATCATGCCCATGCTGATACTCACAGGCCTCAAACTAGCATGCTATGAATTGTGTGAGCAGACAACAGAAGACCATGTCCTGGGAGTTGCTCTTAATATATAGTTGGAATGAGTAGGGGAGAAGTGTCATATGCTTACAATTCCTCCAATGCTCTTCAACACTATTTGCCAGAAAGCAATAACTTGTTCTCTCTCCAGGTGCCTGAAGAAGCCCTTGAAGACTCTTTCCATCACTGGTTGTTTCTTATTACACTCGGACTTTGATTACCTGCACTACTGCCTGAATATTTCTGAGCTCAAATATCTGAACCTGACTGCTACATATTTATATCATTTAGACCCTGATAGTCTTGGATTCCTCCTTGAGAAGGTCAAAGATACATTGCAATCCCTGGAATTGGAGTTATGTTTAATGGAGGATTCTCATTTCAGTGCCATTTTGCCTGCCCTAAGCCAATGTTCCCATCTCACAAAGGTCAATTTCTATAATAATGAACTTTCTCTGCCTTTTCTGAAACAACTTCTACACCACACAGCCGAACTGAGCCAGCTGACCTATGAGGTATACCCTGCCCCTCTGGAGTGCTATGATGACAGTGGTGTAATACTTTCACACAGATTAGAAAAATTTTGTTCTGAGCTTCTGGATATAATCAGGGCCAAAAGACAGCCCAAGAGAGTCACATTTGCTACAATCCAATGTTCTAACTGTAGTGGGTCATATGTTTATGATCTGGAGACCCAACATTGCTTATACCAGAAAGAACAACTGTCAGATTGATTGTGGGACAGAGAAATGAAAGCTGAGTATTAGGGATGGATGAAATCCTAAGTGAATGTCCATTGCTGATAGGAACATGGGTATGTCAAGCACCTCAAGGTCTGAGACACAGTGGAAAGACATTCCTCTGAGCTAGTGCATGGATGTTGCATCTGTAGAAAGTATCAAGCAAACTTTTTTTCTCTAGGATTGCTGTAGTTTGAGTGTGTTACAATAGAGGCACCCTTCCATGAGGAGATTGCCTCCTTCTGGCAATTGCATACAATAAATGTGTTGACTTTCTGGGTTGCAAATATGTCTCTGTCCAAGCACACAGCCTATTCATTCTCAGCATTTCTGTGCCTGTGTCTGGTTTCTTCATTCCTCATCACCATAATTAGGTCAATCTCAGATTTGTACAGTTTACTGCATCCCAGGAACAGGTTTCATAAATGGGACCCAGAGTACATGGTTTCACATAGTGTTCAATATTCAGGAAACAAATTAGTATGTAGTACATTCAGATCACAATAGGTGAATTAGATATGGAGAACAATGAGATGAGTGGGCAGGTTTCTTCTGGAGTTAGGAAAATGAAAACAAAGTGAATGCTAAGGCAGGCACATTTCAGGAACTGTGTCCTGTTGAGAACCACACTGCCCCCACGTTTTTAGGCTACTATGTTGCTGTCCACACTGCCCCATGCTTTGGGGCTAAGTGCTCTGGTCAAGAGAGAGTGGGGATGGAGAGGCAAAAGCCTTGAAGAATGGAGACAAGATAGGGTGTGTGGTCAACTCTCATTTACTGTCTCCCATAGACTATATTCACACCTCTTACTGACCACCACCTTTATATTATACTACATGGAAATCCTGAGTATAAGCACAAGCAGGAGAACACAGGTGAAGACATTTTACCACGTGCACCATGCAGCTGGAGTCACTAAACAGCAAAACAAGCTATGTGGGATAAACAAGATGTTTGTCAGAGTGTGCTCAGCTGTTGTAAGCTGTTGAAAAACAAGTCTCTATCATGGTATATGGTTCCAGATGGCTGCAAAGATGATCTAGCCACTTTCTGCTAAAATTTGGCTCCCAACAGTGTCCTTGTATTTAACCCTTGTTGGGTAACAATATTTGCAACTTATAAACACTCAAATCTGCTATCATAATGAGGAGGACATGATGTGACCTTAAGCTATCTAGTTCTTCATACTTCCAGAACAGTTTATATGTTGGCTAAGAATCGCTTTACTCCTTAGGCAGAGAAAGATGTTCTAACACCATTCAACCAGAGCCCTAAATCTGTCCATCTGTAGATAGGAGACATTATCATCTATCTGGAAAGTCCTCACAGAGCACTCACAACCTTCATGTGAAGTGCAGGTTCTTTATGATAGGTGACTCACAGCAGACTGTGGAGAAGAGGATGTTCACTATGGAACATACCACAATCTCCTTACTCACTTCAGTTCATCTCTTTGACATTCAGCCTTGCCATGGTCTGTGGACCTAATGCCTTGGGGCTCTGACTCACTGGCTTTTTATGGGTCTTCTGTTCTTCTCTAGAGGCTCTGGACTGCTGAGATTAAATATGCACACCTCCTTGCCAGGCAATGTTCTTTAAAAATAAAATGTACCAAAATGCTCTTCATGATGTTCCATGAATAACCAAGGCTATTTAAAACTATGAGTTTTCTGGAGGGACACCCATGAAGAATGGAAGATATTTCTGCCTGCAGTCAGGAATGAACATTTATGTAGGGATCCTCAGAGTCGGTCCAAGATAACCTAAGACCAAGTTCTCAGCACAAAAGAGATCTGTTGGCCTCAGAGGAACAAAGGTCAAAGTATATGGGACAAAGACAGGAGATAGAAGACAAGGGAGAAGGGGAAGGGAACAAGGAAGAGAGTAAAGTAGTATTTGTCCTTGAGGGCAGGGCAGAAGTAAAGGACTGCCTCTGGATAGAGAAGAGACAGAATACCTAGCCTATAGGCAAAAGGCATGATATAAAGGTAAAAGGGTAAACCCCAGTGAGAAAGGGGTATTTAGTTTTAACTGAGCTTCATAATTATGTAAGCTAAAGGGAGCTTTTGACTGCTAGACTTGAGAGCTGGGCTTTGGTAGTGAGCCTCAAGAAGAGGAAGTTTCCAAAAGGAATGGACCTTGGGGGCTACCTTTAGAAATGTAATCTGATGGTTTTCAGCAAGGAATAGGGATAAGGAACAAGGGAAGAACTGACAGAGCCATGTTTGCCATTGTCAGGCTGACTACAGTCCCTTTTCTGAGACAGGAGGATTGCTGAGAGTTGCAGTTTCAAATTATTCTACAGATCAAGACCTTGTATCAAAAAAAAAAATGAGGCTAGAGAGATGGCTCAGTGGTTAAGAGCACTGGGCAGTGGTGGCGCTCGCCTTTAATCCCAGCACTTAGGAGGCAGAAGCAGGCAGATTTCTGAGTTCGAGGCCAGCCTGGTTTACAGAGTGAGTGCCAGGACTACACAGAGAAACCCTGTCTCGAAAAACAAAAAACAGAAAACAACAAAAACAAAACAAAACAAAAAAACAAAAAACAAACAAAACAACAACAACAATAACAAAAGTACTGGCTGCTCTTACAGAGATCCTGAGTTATATTCCCAGCAACCACATGGTGGCTCACAACCATCTTTAATGGCATCCAATTCCCTCTTTTGGTGTATCTAAAGACAAGGACAGTGTGCTCATACATAAAATAAATATTTTTAAAAAGTACATACACACCACCTCACTCAATTTACTAATAGATGACCAAATAAACAAGACTCAGTGGTGGGGAATGATTCTCTGAATGGGCTCTGGACTCTCAGGCTAGTGTCAGTTTTTTGGCTTTCAGAAAGAGAGCTCCATCAATGGAGATAATGAAAATAATCCCAGGTAACATCAGTTTGGGACACAAGCAACCAATCAGAAGGCAGGTTTTGGTTGGAAGGTAGAACAGAGAGGGAGAGGGGTGAGGGTTTAATAAGCTTTGTTCTCAGTTTTCAGGCACATCACACTATGGTAAAGCCTATATAAATGTAAATTGGATTTTTTAATTTTGTTACTTTCATTAGGGAGATGGGTACAAAGTTTCTTAAGAGAAATAATGTGAAATACTCTAAAAATTAGATTCATAGTTCTTTATCCATACATGCAAGAAATGGAATGTATTTTCAATTACTAAACACACATATAGGTTTAGGTATAACCTGAATACAAATAAAAATTTATGTCAATAAAGAAAAAAGAATGGAAGTTAATCAGATGGATTTGAAACTGTCTTACAGGCTGGGTGTAGTGGTACATGCCATTAGTTCCTTTACTCTGCAGGAAGAAGCATGGAGATTTCAATGGGTTGGGGGCCAGACTGGTCTAAGGAGTGAGTTCTAGCCAAGGCTACTTTAGTGAGGCCTTCTCTCAAATAACAACAAAAACACTGCATTTACAATCAAAACCAGTGTCTTCAACCAGTTAGTCTTAAGAGACTCAATTTGAGCTCTTCTGCCCCATCTCCTGGATCTGATAAAGTATCCCAGTGGAGGAAAGTAATTTATTTACATGTAATGAGGATTGATAACAAGAAGCTAAACCCAGCACCAGGCAAATCAAAACAACACTGAGATACCACCTCACACCAGTCAGAATGGCTAAGATCAAAAACTCAGGTGATAGTAGATGCTGGCGAGGATGTGAAGAAAGAGGAACACTCCTCCATTGTTGGTGGGGTTGCAAGCTGGTACAACCACTTTGGAAGTCAGTCTGGCAGTGCCTCAGAAAATTGGATATAGCACTACCTGAGGACCCAGCTATACCACTCCTGGGCATATACCCAGAAAATGCCCCAACAAATAACAAAGACATATGCTCCACTATGTTCATAGCAGCCTTATTTATAATAGCCAGAAGCTGGAAAGAACCCAGATGTCCTTCAACAGAGGAATGGATACAAAAAAATGTGGTACATTTACACAATGGAATATTACTCAGCTATTAAAAATAATGAATTTGGGAAATTCTTAGGTAAATGGATGGAACTAGAAAATATCATCCTGAGTGAGGTAACCCAATCACAAAAGAACACACATGGTATTTACTCACTGATAAGCAGAGATTAGCCCAAAAATCTGAAACAACAAAGATTCAACTACCAGACAACATGAAGCTCATGAAGAAGAAAGAACAAGTGAGGATGCCTAGGTCATTCTTAGAAGGAGTAACTAAATACCCAAGGAAGCAAATATGGAGACAAAGTGTGGGACAGAATCTGAAGGGGGGGTTGTAGGGAGACCATTCCATCTGGGTATTCATTCCATGGGCAGTCACCAAAAATAGACGCTGATAGGGATGTCAGGATGGGAAAGCTGACAGCAGCCTGATAAGGCTGTCTCCTTAGAGGTCCCCCAGAGTCGGACATACCCAGAGACAGATACCCACAGCTATCCATTAATCTGATCAAAGGTTCCCAATGGAGGAGTTAGAGAGTAAATTGAAGGAACCTTAAGGGCTGGTGGCCCCGTGAGGAGAGCAACAATACCAGCCAGCCAGAGCTCCCCAGGGTCTAAACCACCAGCCTAGGAGCACATATGGAGAGACACATGACTCCAGCTGTATATGTAGGGGAGGATGGCCTTGTTGGGCATAGGTGGGAGACAAGATCATTGGTACCCTGAAGGCTGAGCACTGGGGGGGGGGGAATGTGAGGGTGGGGAGGGGGGCTGGGGGTAGGTGGGTAAACACCTTCATAGAGGCAGGAGGAGGGGGGATGGGATAAGGGGTTCCTGGGTGGTGGGGGAAATATGGTAAGGGGATAAAATTTGAAATGTAAATATTATATCCAATAAAAGAGGGGAAAAAATAGAAAAGCGGGTAGAACCAACATTCTTAATAAAATGTCAGCCCTCTTTTAAAAAAATAAAACTATCTTGATACTAAAATTTGTTTTGAGAATTGTATATTGCAGAATGATCAGCCTTGGTGTATCTACTCAACAAGCAAGCTGGGCAGACCTGCTCAAACCTCTGAGGTCTGGGAATTCCATCTGGATGCAGCGAAGACACAGCAACAGAGGATTGTCAATTTGCTCTCCCCCCCTACTCCTCTTCTAATATCTCAACGCCCATAATCAGCTTGAAGAAGCTAATGATGAGTCAGCGCCCCTATTCCCTGGGCATGGGGAATAAGGTGGTAAATGTTGGGCTGTTTCTCTAGGGAAAAGTAGTGGTTTTGTCAGACTAGAGAGGATTAGCTAGGGTTTATTGCATAGCTGTATCAGCCCGTACTGCCCGTTCCGGTCCGAGGGTCAGGGTCTAGCGAGAGAGAGAGTGGGGATAAAGGGGAAGAGACTCGAAGAATGGAGACAAGACAGAGATTCTGATCAAGTCTCGTTTATTGAAGGGAATTCTGAGCTATTTATAGGCTTTTGCCACGTGCCTTGCAGGTGTTGATATGACGTAAGCCTTACAGGCGTCTATAGCGTGGACAGCACGTGCACTGCAATGCCTTGCAGGCGTGGATAGCACATGCGCCTTATAAGCATGTATGGTGTAGATAGCACGTGGACAGCACATGAACTGCATGCCTTGCAGGCGTGACTACCACGTGCACCTTGCAGCTGGGGCCAGTAAACAGCAACACAAAATATGTGGGATATCAGAGTGTGCTTCAGCTGTTGTAGGCTATTGAAAACCAAATCTTTCGTCAGGGTATATGGTTCCAGATGGCTGCAAAGTTGATCTAGCCGCTTTCTGCTAAAGTCGGCTCCCAACAGGTCCCCCTTTTTAAATTTTTTTTCAAAAGGGAAGACTGGGAAAACATACGGAAACCGTGCCTGTCCTAAGTTGGAACAAAGGACCCCAGCCTCCCTTTCCCGTCCTTGGATACTCAACAGCCATTGGTTGAGCTCCTGTCTTAGGATGGTGAGGCCTCCCTTCTTTTAGGGGCAAGGGTCTCGGTATGCTCTCTTACCCATCACTGACAATCCGGCTTAGCGCGTAAGTTAGGGGTTAATCCTCATCAGTCTTGATGACAGAGGTTTCAGAGTCCCCTACTTCCAGCCTGTAATAGTGGACCTGTATGGGTTTCATTTGAATAGTATCTCGTACAAAAGCCATCAGTTTGTTGAACCTTATTAACCCAAGAGACAAGAGACTTAGCAATGCCTGAACAGTCAGTATAAAAGCAACACTCTTTTTTAAGGGTAACACATAACTCCCTCTATCAGAGGAGTAAAAAGTGTAAGCCTCTTCTATTCTGTTTATAAATGTCTTATATCAGAATCTAAATCTATATAAATACAAAACTGATCATAGCTTTGATCTAAAGAAAACTAAGGAAATCCCTGTTCCTGCTCTAGTCAATCTCAAACCCAAAAAAACAACTATAGTAACTGTGGTAGTGGGTTTTCTCCTAATCTAAATTCCCACTAAATCTAAAACAATCTAGTTCCCCACTAAATCATAAGTCAGGGAATCAAGAGTCCAATAGAGCCACCCTGGAGATATGGGTGGTGATGTCTTCTTCAGCACTGATAACTTCCCAAGTCAGGTTTACTCGTTGATCTGTTCCAATTTGAAGGCAATTGTGAAGCATCTTTATGTTTCCTGTGAAGAAAAAATACGCTTCTCAGGGGGTTTCTCCTCCCTGGATTTGTTATTGTTGTCTATTTGTTTAATCAGTCTCTCTGGCAGCCAACGTGCAGCATCTGCAGTTTGGGAATATATGCAAACAGAACCTCTTCCCCAGATAAGCACTGGGTCTGGCCCATTCCAGGTTCCAGTTAATGGGTCTTTCCAGAGGACTGTTCCAAAAAAAAATTTTTTTTTTTTGTATCAGGATGCCAGAATCTATCTGCAGCAGATTTTCCTTCAGAATCCAAATTTAAAAAATTTAAAATGAAGAGTGCATGATGAAGGATATTTCTGGGGGATCCCTTGGTAGGGTACCATTCCCCCTTTTTAATTTTTTCAAATTGACATTTAATGGTTTGATGTGCCCTTTCTACTATACCTTGGCCCTGTGGATTATATGGAATACCCGTTTTATGTAGTATTCCCAATCTTTCACAAAATTGGTGGAAACTGGAGCTTGTATAACCTGGGCCATTGTCAGTTTTTATCTGTTTAGGCACACCCATTACAGCGATTGTAGCAAGCATATGAGCAATCACATGCTTGCTTGCTTCTCCAGTTTGTAATGTTGCATAGATGAAACCACTGTATGTGTCTACACATACATGTATATATTTTTGCTTGCCAAATTCATTATAATGAGTAACATCCATTTGCCAGATACTGTTTGGTATCAGTCCCTTTGGATTTACACCCAAATGAGGAACTGGTAAAAGTTTAACACATGATTGACATTGTTTGACAATTTGTCTAGCTTGTTCTCTGGTAATTTTAAACATAACTCTTAAGGTTTTAGAATTAAGGTGATGTAACTCATGAGCCTTTATGGCCTGATCCAAATTAGATTTTTGATCTGATAAAGTCACTGCAGCTATTCGAGTAGCTAGGTCTGTCTTGGTATTTCCTTCAGAGAGAGGACCTGGTAGCCCAGTGTGGGCTCTCAGGTGTCCTATAAAGAATTTACACTTTCTCCTCAAAATTAATTGTTGGCACTGTAAAAACAAATCAGCTGCTTCTGAGGAATGCTTTATTTGTGCAGCAGTTTCTAGCAGAGGGATAGACTGAGCTATGTATGAGCTATCTGTATAAATGTTAATGGGTTGATTTGGAAATGCTTGAAACACAGCATTAACAGCATGTAATTCAACCAATTGAGCTGACACAGATGATGTAGCAAAGGAGATTACTTGATCTTTAAAGGCATAAGCAGCTGTTCCTGATGAGGAACCATCAGTGAAAACTAGCAATGCTTCCTTGATAGGTTCATGTGCAGTACGAGATGGAAAAACAAATTCATGATGATTACAAAACTGAACCAATTTATCTGGTGGATAATGATTATCTATCTGACCAGCAAATGAGGCACATACAATAGGCCAGACTTCAGAATTCTGCATAAGCCAATCAACCTGATGCCTTGTATAAGGTTGTACTATGACATCAGGATCTTTTCCAAAATATTTTTGACTGTTATCTCTGCCTAACATAATCATATCTGCTACAGCTGCATAGTATGGATTAAGAACCTTCTTGGGGGATGAGGGAAGATGAACCCATAATATGGGTGCAGTTTGCCAAAAAACTGCAGTAGGAGTCAGTTTAGTGTTAAAAATAAGAAAATATAAAGGCTTAGAATAATTAATATGAGTTACAAATTGGGATGAAATAGCATTCTCTACCTTCTGTAAGGCTTTTCTACCCTCTTCTGTTAGAGCCCTGCCAGATTTAGGGTCAGGATCTCCCTTGAGAATATCAAACAGAGGCTTCAATTCTCCTGTTGTAAGTTTCAAATATGGTCTTAGCCAATTAATGTCTCCCAGTAGTTTTTGAAAATCATTAAGTGTCTTAAGGGAATCAGTCCTCAGTGTGGCTTTACTATTAATAATACTTGGACCATTAATCTGAAATCCTAAATAGGTATATGGGTCTTGTAATTGCACCTTTTCAGGTGCTATTTGTAACCCTGCAGTCTGTAAAGCTGTTCTAAGATCATCAAAGCACTGGAGTACCTGTTTTCCATCTTTTCCAGCTATCAAAATATCATCCATGAAATGAATCATGTAAATTTGCTTCCACATAGTTCTAACACCCTCTATGGCAGAAGCCACAAACTTTTGGCACAAGGTAGGACTGTTAGCCATACCCTGAGGCAATACCTTCCATTGATATCTTTTCATAGGTTCTCTAAAGTTTATAGAGGGAATACTGAAAGCAAAACGTTTTCTATCATTAGGATGTAAGGGGATAGTAAAAAACAATCTTTTAAATCTATAACTATTTTATAATAACCTAAAGGTATGGCCACCGGTGTGGGCAGCCCAGGTTGTAAGGCTCCCATTTTAATCATGGTTGCATTAACAGCCCTCAAGTCTTGCAACAATCTCCACTTTCCTGATTTTTTCTTAATGACAAATATTGGGGTGTTCCAGGGAGAGTTACTCTCTTCCAAATGCCCTGCCTGTAATTGCTCCTGCACTAGCAACTGGGCAGCTTGTAATTTTTCGGTGGTTAGGGACCACTGATCCACCCAGACGGGCGAGTCCCCTTTCCAGGTGATGGGATCCGCACAACGTCCTAGGGGTGCAGCTGAATCAGTAGCCCCCATCAAAAATACCCCAAGCCTCTTCTTTCATTGTTACCATAAACTTCAGTAGGATAATTTCATCTTCACCTTTTCCTAATCCTTTGTCTGGGGAAAGCTCAGAGTTTACCATTTGAGCCATGATTACTTCATTAGGGCTGCACATAATCAATCCCAACTGGGATAACAGATCTCTGCCCCAGAGATTAATGGGAAGGCCTGAGATGACATAGGGTTGTATATTCCCTGTATTTCCTTCTTTATCTTTCCATGTTAGCACCTTAAAGCTTTGTAGTGGATTTTGACTTTGGCCAATACCCCTTAAATTGGTTAAAGTTGGGGTCAGAGGCCAGGTAGCAGGCCAATCACTTTGTTTTAGGATAGTCACATCAGCTCCTGTGTCAACCAAGCCTTGGAATGCCTTTCCATCTAGCCAGATTGTCATCATAGGTTTTTGTTTAACTATAGGCTGTACCCAGTATGCATCAGAGGAACCAAAACCTTGATCCCCTCTTTTAGGATTCTTATATTTGTGATTAGTAGGGTACAATGGAAGTAACAATAGTGGAGCTATCCTCTTTCCTGCAGGAATGGTGACTATGTTCTGAATTGCCTGCGCCATTACCTTAATCTCACCCTGATAATCATTATCTATAACTCCAGGAAAAATTTGTAATCCCTGCATAGTAGTACTGCTTCTTCCCACTATCAGGCCAAACACATTTGGATAGAGTGGTCCAAACACTCCAGTGGGTAAAGCCTGAGGTCCCATTTCTGGGGTTAATACTGTGTGGGTGGCAGAACTGAGGTCCAGTCCTGCGCTTCCTGGTGTTGCTCGACTAAGTTCAGAAAGGGATTGGTATTTGCTGGTAGGACACTGACTGCTCCATAAGCCTGTTTTGGCTTGTGTTGGTTCGGGGCCTGGAGCTGGCCCCTGTTCCCGTTTCCCTGATCATAGAAAAGGGTGTTACCTTGTGCGTCTCTTTTAGACATACAATGACTAGCCCAATGCCTTCTACGTTTGCAACGTGGGCAGAGCCCAGGCTGTTTTCTGGGCTGTCTCTGGCTTAACTCATTTTCTACTTTGCAATCTCTTGCAAAGTGTCCAGGCTTACCATATTTAAAACATGCCTTTCTGTCTTTATTTGCCAAAAAATCTCTTACAGATTTTCCTTGCATAGCAGCTGCCATAGCTAAGCCCTGTTGATAAGAGGGACCTATGTCAGAACAGAGTCTGATATATCCCGTAAGATCTGTCATTTTCCTATAAGGTCTAATGGCCGCTTGGCAGGCAGGATTAACATTTTCATATGCAAGTTGTTTCACATAATCTACACCTGCCTCTGCATTGCCAAAAATCCTCCCTGCTGTTGTCATTAATCGATGAACAAAGTCAGAAAATTGTTCATCAGGCCCTTGCCTGACTGCTGTTAAAGATGCACCAGGGTCTCCCTTTACCGGGAGTTTACGCCAAGCCTTCATGGCTGCATTTTGAATTTGACCATATAAACCTGGGTCATATTGCATCTGGTTATCACTAGAAGCAAATTGCCCTTCTCCTACTAAGGCATCAAAGGACCAACCATTGCCTGCCTGAATGTTTCTCCTAGCTGTCTCTTTACAATTCTCATGATACTCTGATTTCCAAATAAGATAGTCTCCACCACTAAGAACTGCCCTCACTAACATATTCCAATCACTAGGAGTTAGCCACTCCTCTGCAACAGATTCTAAAATTGCAAGAGTAAAGGGAGCAGTGGCACCATATTGAGATACTGCATTTTTTAATTCTTTAATAATTTGAAAATTAAACCCTGTGTGATGTCTCCAAGCAACCCCTTGAGCGTCTCTGGTCTCTGATACAAGGAAAGCCTTAGTGTCTCCCTCCTCTGGCTGATCTGTAGCTGAACTAAAGCTAGAGGATAGGGACTGCCTTTGGACACCAGGTTGAGGAACATGAAAATCCGGGGGATTTTCGCAGTTAGTCTCTTGAGACCTCTTCCCTGTCCTTAATTTCTGTAACTGGTTACTTAAGCCCTGATACTCTTTTTCTAACTCTATCAGTTGTTTAAGGGTAGTAATTTTGTCCTGTAACTCCTTTTTAGGATCTACAACCATTGTCTCCATTGGGGGAGCACTTGGAGGTGGAGGCACATAGAAAGAGGGCATTTCAGCATCATAAAATTTAACTTCCTCTTCTTCTCGGTCAGCACAATCTGGCTCTGACAAATTGTCATCAACCTTTGGCTGTATTTTGGATTCTAACTTACGCTTCTTTTTATTTTGAACAAAAAAGACAGCATTCAAGAACAAAAACAGAAAATTAACACATGTGAGCAGCAAACAAAACCAAAACAGAGAGTTGAATTCAAGCTGACAAATTTCTTGTCCCATTTTCATTACCTTTCTCGAAACAAACCAAAACAGAGAGTTGGATTCACGTTGACTAATTTCTTGTCCCATTTTTCTTACCTTTCTCAATGCGGCAGATTCCTGCGGCAACCAACAGATCCTTCTTCCGTAAAGTCCCTCACTGGGTCTCTCGTTCCCGCTGCCTCTCGGTGAGCGCCAAACTGTTGCAGCCCGTACTGCCCGTTCCGGTCTGAGGGTCAGGGTCTAGCGAGAGAGAGAGTGGGGATAAAGGGGAAGAGACGCGAAGAATGGAGACAAGACAGAGATTCTGATCAAGTCTCGTTTATTGAAGGGAATTCTGAGCTATTTATAGGCTTTTGCCACGTGCCTTGTAGGCGCATGGATACCACGTGCCTTGCAGGTGTTGATATGACGTAAGCCTTACAGGCGTCTATAGCGTGGACAGCACGTGCACCGCAATGCCTTGCAGGTGTGGATAGCACGTGCACCTTATAAGCATGTATGGTGTAGATAGCACGTGGACAGCACGTGAACTGCATGCCTTGCAGGCGTGACTACCACATGCACCTTGCAGCTGGGGGCAGTAAACAGCAACACAAAATGTGAGATATCAGAGTGTGCTTCAGCTGTTGTAGGCTATTGAAAACCAAATCTTTCATCAGGGTATATGGTTCCAGATGGCTGCAAAGTTGATCTAGCCGCTTTCTGCTAAAGTCGGCTCCCAACACATAGCCATAACCTATTAGTAGAAATCTGTATAATTAATATCAAGATGAAGATATAAATTCTTAAATGGCACCAATTTACTTTGTTTACAAATTTTAAGGTTTTCATTGGCATGAGCTTCTCAGTGATATAAGAGTGAGATGAATATTGTTACTCTCATAGGCATTGTACCAATATAACACATTTAGGAATACAAAGCTTAGACCCAGTCCTTCTTTAACTTTTTTAACTGATTTGAGATGGTCAGCCTGTGAGTTAAGGGACTATAGCAAATTCATGACTTGGAGTTTATTATAAGGGTGTTCTCTATGTTTTATTTAGAAATAGCTGAGTGGAGTTAACAGGCAACAGTCCAGATTACCTTACATGGATAGCTGGTTTTCAAAACATCAGAAATTCTTAGAACTGACATGACAAACATTTCAGTATTAATGTTCATTTTCATTAGAGACCTGTCTGCTCCAGACAGCTTCCTATATTGAATTCTAAGAAGAAATTGAGCATCCTTGGAGTTACTCCAGTTGTGGTGAGACAGCCACTAGGCAAGAATTGCCACTTTCCTTCTACAGAGAAATTACTGTCCAGAAAAGGACACACTTGCAGAATAGTCGACTGATTATATCTGCCTAGACAGAGTAATCAGCCCTTAATAATTCTGCAGCACTAAGGTCTGTCAGATGATCCTGGGCCAGAAGGCAGAAGAACAGATGCTCCAACGTTTTATGTTTTATACTATAGGGAGTGTCCAGGTGTTCAGAGGTCTCTATAAATTGGCTAAGTTTTAGAAGCTATGCTTTGTGCTTCCCACAATTATAGTTAACTCAGTCATTCTGGATTTCTGACGGGGTTGAAAACTTATAGCCTCATAGCCAATTCTGGCTATTTACCTTGAGAGAAAAGATTTGAGTGGATGATCGTCAGCTGACAATGATCCTAAAGCCAAGGAAAAAGCCAGGTTCAGAACTAAGTGTTTTAGTTCGAAGAGACAACAGAGGTTCTGGTTAGTCACCAAAATCTTGGACTGGGTATGAGGACTATCTTGTACCTCACAGGTACAAATTGGCATAACTATGCTCTAATTGTATTTTGAGAGAAAAGTTTCATTTTAACAGGAAGGGTGATGTGTAGGACGAGCTAAGGTAGGAGAAGTACTGAGAGGAAGAAAAGGAGTAAGAAGAGGAGAAGAAGAAAGAGAGGAGAAGCTAGGTGAAGAAAGAGAGAAAGAGGGGGGGAGACAGGGAGGCAGAGGTTCAAGTATCTCCACCAGTCAAAGATAGATGTTATATCTAGGTTGATCAGTGGGTTACACCTCTGATTGAACAATTCCAAACTTATAAAGCCTATGATTAACATTATTTTTTAAAAATGTATAAATGCAAAAAGGAAAAGAGGGCATGGGATAGGGGTTTCCTAAGGGGGGTGGGGGAGAATGGGGAAAGGGGATGGCATCTGAAGTGTAAATAAAATATCTAATTAAAAAAAAGAAAATAATAAATAAATAAATAAACAAATAATAAATAATCCACATTATGTCACATAGCTCCAATCTCAGGTCTGAGGCAGAAGAGAGGTTGTGTTAGAACTTCCTTTATAAGCAAGACTGGCCTTAAATTGGACATCCCCTCCTCTCTAATTCTGTACTGATTTATAGCTGTGCATCACTATGCATGGTTTAATCTTTTCAGGGACTCAATTCCTCTTATACATTCTTTTTCTTTTTTTGTTTGTTTTTGTTGTTTTTTGAGACAGGGTTTCTCTGTGTAGCTCTGGCTTTCCTGGAACTCACTCTGTAGACCAGGCTGGTCTTGAACTCAGAAATCTGCCTGCCTCTGCCTCCCAAGTGCTGGGATTAAAGGAGTGTGCCACCACCACCTGGCCCTCTCATACATTCTTAATTCTTTATGGTGCTATGTGGTTCTTAACTCAGGGGACGCTGAACAACCAAGATAGGAGTCCCCAATCTCATAAGGGGAACCTGAAAAGCCAATCCAATCTCCGTCCTGAGAAAAGACTCCAGAGTCTTATCTACCCCACAGGAGAATTCTGTCATGTGCCAGGTAGTCCACAGATGAAAATGGATTTCTCAGTTTCAGAACTTTTTCTGACCAGAGACACTTGTTACTTTATTGAGCAGTTGTGTCAGGAGCCATAATGGAACAAGGTAATAACTAATAGAGGATGTTCCTGAGATGGCCTGCATTGGATTATAATATAATATGTGTCTGTTTCGGTCCCATTGGCAAGACAAAGAATTCACTTTAGGAAAGATTACTCTTAATAATATACTTTTCTTATAATTATAACATAAACATATATAACAATCATGAGGTATAGCTCACCCCTTTTGAGCAGATCTCTGTAAGATTTCCCATTTTGTAGAGATGCTATATAAATAGATGTTTTCTTAACATTTCTTCCTAAATAGCTTTCATAGAAAATGTTTTACAATTTTGTAATAAATGCTTAAATAACATTTCAATGTGTTCCTATTTCTTCATCCAACTTCAGACAAGCAGACATCAAGTTAGAGTCACACAGTTCCTGCTGAGATAGAACAAAGGCCATATTACTTAGTACTCTCTTGTTTGGATACAGTTGTTATTTCCCTAAACCAGAAGCCTTTTACCCTAAGAAAGAGCAAGAATTTTTTAAGGATTTTTTTTTAAGTTATCATCAGCATCTCAGTAGAGTTAGAGAGCTACAATTTCCGGAGACCCTCAGACATTAAAGCCACACCACAGTCCTACTCTGTGCCTCCATTGCTACAGTCTCTGGGCCAATAACCATTCTCTCAACTACAAAGCGTTCATTTCTCTCCTCTTTTTTTTTCCTGGCTCTTTGCTATTTTCAGGCCATTCAAACTCAGCCAATTTTATAGTAATGCAAACTGTTGAGGACCACACTGCACCTCGCTTGGGGGCCACTATGTTGTGGACCGCACTGTCCCACCCTTGGGAGCCAAGTGCTCTAGTCCCAGGGGATCAGACAAGATGTATCAAAAGAGAGAGTTGGGGAAGGAGAAGAGACAAGAAAGATGGAGACAAAAATGAGTGTGTGACCAAGTCTGGTTACTCCTTTACTGTCTCTCTCATTGCAAGGAAATCCTGGTATTTATAAGCACAAGCAGGGTAACACAGCTGAAGAACTTACCACTGGGGGCACTAAACAGCAAAACAAGATATGTGGCATTAACAAGATATTTATCAGAGTGTGCTCAGCTGTTGCAGGCTGTTGAATACAAGTCTCTTGTTGGGGTGTATGGCTCAAGATGTTTGCAAAGATTATAGCTGCTTTCTGCTAAAAGTCAACTCCCAACAGTGTATATCCATTGAACATGTGAAATTGGGAATCACCAGAGATTCTCCAGCTGGTTGCAATTTAAAAACTGTTGAAGGATATTCCATACACACAAATTTAAATTGCATGGTGTGTGAGCTTCAACACTCCTGATACAGCAATTGACAGAAAGTGCCTATGATCATTTGCTAGCCAGGGCCTCTACTGCTTCTACTAGTAGTTAGATTCTACTAACAATGAGTTCCTGTTTCAACAAATTCCAAAACTGAGAACAATGTAAGCTTATCACTGAGCAGTTTCTCACTAGTAGAACAATCTCCTTATTTTTCTAATTAAGAAAAATATGTAGTGATATGGATTTGTTCATTGTAACCTTTGATTTTTTTTCCTTAGATAATTTTCAGAGTCTTCCTGAATTTAGTTAAAATGTTCTGAGGTAATGCATCAGCTTGGAGTAAAGATTTTTCACATCTTTTTTAAAAGGTAATTCCAAATGTATTTCCAGGATTTATAAACTGTGCACGAGCATGTATATCATCTACTACACCAAAGATATTCCTTTAAAGATTTACAGATCATGATATTTGTATGAATAGACTTGCATGAGAATTTAAGATGAGGATAATACCTGAATAGTGAGTTTTGTGTTTTTGTTCAGAGTGTATGTTCTCATATGTGTAAAATGTTAGTATGGAAATCGAAGCACAGAGTCTGAATGGTTATCACTGAAAACTATTAAGCCATGTTTTCATTTATTTTTTGGTAGACTTTTATCTCATACTCCCTTGATATCAAGAGAGAAAACAGACTTATTGCTGAGGCTCTGAGAGTCTCTACATGTTTTCTGTTTCAAGTCTTTCTAACTTAACCTAGTACTACTATGGCAGTAAACCTGGATTATTGCACAGAATCTTCCCTATTTTAGTTAACACCAATCATTATCTCTAATTCAGTGTTTCTCACTTTTGTAATGCTCACCACTGACACACAATTTTAAGTATTCGTATGTGGGCAGATGAACCTGGAGTTGAATGAATGATTTTTCAGTTCTAAGAGCATTAGAAATACGTGTTTGAAGAGGCTCTTAAGCATCACCCTGAAAGAGACATTCCGATTCCAAAGAGGCTGTTACTAACCTGTTGATAATCACCACTATAATGCTTACATTACAGGTTTTCAGAAAATATTCATGTCTTTAGCATATGTTTTACGAAAGAGATTTGTTGGGAAGATGCAACATATATTCATCTAAGTAACCCAAGAACAAACTGGAAACAACCAAGTCAAACTTGTTGAATCATTCAGATTTATTTACAGGAAAAATGAAATTGTTGAGCTCAAAAGATTTATAGTCAGTATTTATCCTGAAACATAAAACCAGCATTTGAGAAGAATCATGAATACTGGATACTGAAAATGCACTTCACATCTGTAGGTATAATATAGGATAAAGAACATATAGTCTCTGTTGTTCACTTGGTAAAGCACTCTTTAAAGTACAACTTGTCTTTAAAGAGTGTTTGAGTTTGTTCATTTGAATAAAATAAACAGAATGCTGCCCGCTTTATTACATATTTTGAGGGCTATCGAACACACATTGCTTATTTTCCCTTTGGAATGCATTATTGCTCTATCCATGAAAGTCTTTTACAACATGATATTCTTCTGGATTCCACACTCGCCTTTATCTTGTAATATTTGAGGGTATCAAGAAAAAGCTTAATGAAAACTATCCTACATTGTCACATTTTCAGAGTTTCACCACACATAAATAGTTGACATTATCTAAGATTTGAACAAAGCATGAAGTATTTCACAAGTTTTTCATAACTGTACTAATTCTCTAGTGTGGAGACCCAAAAATTGCAAAAAATATACAATGGATAAAACGTAAGCCACATTTTTCCCAACAGAAAAACTTTCCCCACTAAAAAATTTTAGATGTTTCCTCTGACCAGAAATGAAGTCCATTTCCTCATGCATTACATGTTAATATTCTCACCTGTATGAATTCTCTGTTACATTCTAACAGATATGCCAAAAGTAAAGGATTTACACTTTAAATACAATTGAAAGTTTTCCCTCCTTTAAGTATTCTCTAATAAGTTTTAAGATGATATTTCTTGGTAGAGGGTTGTCTCATTTACTTCATTCGTAAAGTTTCCATACTGTATGATATCTCTGATAATTTCAGACTGAAATTGTGGGTAATACATTTGTCACATACACAATATTTGTAAGGTTTATCTCATGTATGAATTCTCTGATGCCTTCCCACATTAACTATATGGGTAAATTATTTGTCACATTCATGGCATTTGTAAGTTTCCTGTATGGATTCTCCAACAGCTTTGGTATGTAAAGGATTTCCCACAATCACTATATTTGAAAGGTTACTCTCCTGAGTGAATTCTCTGATGAATTCTCAGTTTTCTGTTTTCAGTAAAGCATTTGTCACACTCACTACACTTATAAGGTTTCTCTCCAGTATGAATTCTCATATGAACTCTCAGACTGCCTTTTGCAGTAAAGCATTTTTCACACTCACTACATTTGTAAGGTTTCTGTCCAGTATGAATTCTCATATGAACTGTCAGACTGCCTTTGTGAGTAAAACATTTGTCACATTTACCACATCTGTAAGGTTTCTCTCCTGTATGAATTCTCTGATGAATACTAAGATAAAATTGTCTGGTAAAGCATTTGGCACATTCACTACATTTGAAAGGTTTCTTTCCTTTATGGATAATCTGATGCTGTCTTAGATAGCTTTGTTCAGTAAAGCATTTGTCACATTCATTACATTTGTAAGGTTTCTCTCCTGTATGAAGTCTCTGATGAATTTTCAGATGTCCACTGTAATTAAAGCATTTGTCACACTCTCTACATTTGTAAGGTTTCTCTCCAGTATGAATTCGCTGATGAATACTAAGATTGTATTTTTGGACAAAGCATTTGTCACATTCACAGCATTTGTAAGGTTTCTTTCCTTCATGAATAATCTGATGCCGTCTTAGATAGCTTTTTTGACTAAAGCATTTGTCACACTCACTACATTTGTAAGGTTTCTCTCCTGTATGAATTCTCTGATGACTTTTCAGATGGACTTTTTCCGTAAAGCATTTTTCACACTCACTACACTTATAAGGTTTCTCTCCAGTATGAATTCGCTGATGAATACTAAGATAGGATTTTCGGGCAAAGCATTTGTCACATTCACAGCATTTGTAAGGTTTCTTTCCTTTATGAATAATCTGATGCTGTCTTAGATGGCTTTGTTGAGTAAAGCATTTGTCACATTCTCTACATTTGTAAGGTTTCTCTCCTGTATGAAGTCTCTGATGAATTCTCAGACTGCCTTTATAAGTAAAGCATTTGTCACATCTACTACATTTGTAAGGTGTCTCTCCTGTATGAATTCGCTGATGAATACTAAGATAGGATTTTCGGGCAAAGCATTTGTCACATTCACAGCATTTGTATGGTTGCTTTCCATTATGAATAATCTGATGCCGTCTTAGATGGAATATTTTAGTAAAGCATTTGTCACATTCACTACATTTGTGACGTTTCTTTCTCGAATATATGCTTTGTTGATTTTGAAGACTGTCTCTCTGGGTAAAGCATTTGTCAAGTTCACTACATTTGTAAGGATTCACTCCACTATTGTTTTGTTTCACCAATGGTTTATGTTTAGAGAGAAAAAACTTAGGAAATTCTGTACTTCTATTGGGTTCTTTCTTTCCTATGTGGATTCCTTGATTGAGACTAATGATTGAACAAAGTTTTAAACTGTTTGCACATTCTTTATACTTGGAAACATCTTTGGTGTTCCCAGTTTTAGGTGTTTTTAGGTATGAGAATTGAAGAGATGCATCCCTGTGGTTGGTTTTATGAGATGTACTTTGGGTAGATTCATGAACCATATTGCTCAGTTCATTGCATTTAGAAGACTTTTCTTGGATATTCACATGCTCATGAACAATGTACAGTGTGTCTTGATCCAAGACCTTCTTATATTGTTCACATATGGGGTGATTTTCTGAAAAAAAGTTCAATTAGGGATGTCAGGCATTACTTACATGAGTATGAAGTGATTCAATACCCAGTATTTGCTGAAGTTTTAGACTCTCATGGATTCGTGCTCTCAAGAAGATTTTTTTTGTTTTTTGTTGTTGTTGTTGTTATTTTATCACTACATGGATCCTTAGAAGGACCTCAAATCTGACCAATGTCAAATGATAGGAAATGATAATTGCCTTCTAAAATTTATTTTAATATTGAACCTCCTACCCACCTCAAAAATACTAACCCATAATTGTTCCTGCCTAAAGGAAATACAGGGGCAATGAGGGGATCAGAGACTGAAGGACAATCCATTCAAACACTGCCCCACCTGGGGATCCATTCCACATGCAGACAAGAAACAAAGACAGGATTGCTTATACCATTAAATGTTAATGACAGGAGCCTGATATTGCCATCACCTGTGAGGCTCTGCCAGCACCTGAACAACATAAATGGATGCTTCAACAGTTGAACTTACCATGGGTCCCAAATAGGGGAGTTAGAGGAAGACTGAAGTAGCTGAATGGATTTGCAACCCCATAGGAAGAACAATAATATCAATCAACCAGATCCCCCTGGACTCCCAAGGACAAAATCACTAAGGATTTTAGTACTCATGGAGGGGCTCAAGTCACCAGCTATATATGTAGCACAGGATTGCCATATCTGACATCAATGAGAGTGGGGGTCCTTGGTCCTGTGAAGGATCGGTAACCAAGGATAGCGGAATCCTAGTGCAGTGAGTGGGCATTGCGGGTTGGGTGGAGGAGCACTCTCATAGAAGTAGGGGGAGGGAGCAGGAGGAAGGTGTTTAACAGAGAAGAAACATGGAAGGAAGAAAACATTTGAAATGTAAATAAAATAATGAATTAATAAAAGAAAATTGTACTTTGCAGAAAGCTAGGACAAATAAGTGATAGATCTGTAATAAAATTTGAAAAAGTAGATCTCTAAGCAATGTATCCCTAATATGGTTACAGTTTGATTCAGAGTGACAATGTGTAGCTATGGTCAGTTATATAATTATGGTGCAACTGACATTGACATGAAAACCAGTAAATACTTTTATCTCAGCATCCTAAATGAAAAGATAAATCATCATGTCTCAAAACTAAACCAATTGTCAAAAAGTAAATAAAAAATTTCTCCATAACAACAGCTCTATATATACTTGAAACCTTTTGCAGTTTTTAAAATCATGAGGGTACATTTTAAAGCAATAGTAAGATTAAAACACTCCAACAATTATATGTATAGAAAGATAAATCAGTGTTCTGAATATTTAATTTTTTTGAACTTGAAAGACTTGAATCAAGCTAGATTAGTGGTAAGGAGAGAGCTCATAGAATATTGCACTGATTACTCTTCCAAAGAAAGCAGAGCAATGTAAAGAAAACACAATGAAACATTATGATTTTAACCAGAAAAAAATATGATTTTCCCTCTTTTGGGGGTCTGTAGACACTTCAGAGAGTTTGCATGAACACAAAATGAGAACATTCAATGAAAGAATCAGGGAATCACGAAGAAGTGCACTCTTACCCACAAACAATAGATTCTTGTAATTCTCCAACATCACATCCATGTACAATGCCCTCTGAGCAAAATCGAGACATTCCCATTCCTCCAGTGAGAAGTCCACAGCCACATCCTTAAAGGTTAACAGACCCTGGAATGGAAAACTAGTTATTTGCTACTGGATCAAAAGCTTTCCTTCATTAAAAAGAATTAATTAAGATATATTTTGTGATACAAATGATTGAAGAAAATATTGAAGCATGAATGTTTTCAAAAAAGTTCTATGGAGAAGTGTCTGAAGTTATGAACTGCTGCTCTTCCACAGATAATCTATACAATGACTTACTGTAATGCTCACATTTGGAAAGGCTCTCACCTTCATGAATTTTCTTTAGTTACTAAGACCTTAGCAGTAAATGAAAGATTGGCCACCATCACTACATTTGAAAATATTGTATACAGTTTCATTTGTAAAATATCTTTTAAAGTCCTCTATCATGACATTTGATTCTCAGCACTCACAATGCACTACACAATGGAATGTTAGAACCAGTTCTTTAAAATCCAGTGATCTCTTCTGATGACTACTGGCAGGAGGAATACACAGAACATATGCACATATTCAGGTAAAGGTAATCAACATATATTGAAGACAAATGAACTTTAACTAATAAAAAAATACTTCGTAAAACACTCATAGACTTCCTTGTATTTCTGTTTCTCTGGGAGTGCAATGATATTGAAAGGTATAGAAAATTTATAAAAGACATAGAAAGTTTTTATGACCCCTTGACCTGAGACAAAAATGTAGGCCAGCCGGTTCACAAGCTCTAGGTTCTAAGAACTGGCTAACCATAAAGTAGATAGTGGAGCAAGATTAAATTCCTGAAGAAGAAAAAAAAAAGCATGTACATGGCATTTCCAAATGACTAAATAATGGGCTGACTTTCCACTATTTTTATGATGTTCTTCCTTGGTTTCCCCCTCACCCCCCTGCTTTGTGGTTTTTTCCTTTCAATAACCTTCTCCTCCTGGCCTCTGGGTCGACACTCCTCTGTCCCTGTGTGGGTTGCAAGTCTCAGTCTCAGTGGACTGATCAGAAAATAAAGCCTCTTGCTGTTTGCATTGAGTTCAGTGTCTTGTGAGTTACTGGGTGGTGTGAGACTTGGGTGAGGATCTACCCTTTCAGGAGTCTTTCAATATAATTATTTCAAATGCAGTAATCATTTACAGAATATAACATATACATTTTATGTCTAGATGCAGTAACATAACTTTCTGAAATGTGGGTTGATTTCAAATAGAATCCCAGTGCCACATCATAAATTGTCAAATTATGATTTCAAGAAACATGCTTTCAGTTTTTCCAAGGCACAGCTTGCTAAAATGTGGACACTTGCTTATTCCTGTGTACACCTGCATCTCACTTGTCTGTATTACAACGTATCCATTTAACAATCTGAGGACTAAGTAGAATGTTACATCCTTTCTACATCAAACTGGTAGAATATGAAATGCAGAATTAATGAATGAACTAAATGTCACTTTTTCTGAAACAGAGTAAAACTGACGCATCAGGGCATACATTCAACATATCATATTATGCAGAAAATCAAATGCTTTGGGAACTTATTTTATGAGAATATATTCAAAACTATAAAGTAGTAATACCAGTATTTGAGAGCATTAAAACATTTAATATTTTATAGAAGTTGACATAAACAATACATATAAAAACAATTTCATAAATTCCATATGGTCTTTCATTACAGATTGTCTACATACGTATGTCTGAACAAGTGGCATAAGTGGCAATGCATTTCAATGAGGTAGAATCATTTTCTTTGATCAAATTTTTTTTATTTTATATTTTATTTACATTTCAGATCCCATCCCCTTTCCCCATTTCCCCTCCCTAGAAAACACCTATCCCATGCCCCCTTTTCCTTTTTGCTT
Organism: Arvicanthis niloticus; assembly: GCF_011762505.2. Taxonomy (NCBI): domain Eukaryota; kingdom Metazoa; phylum Chordata; class Mammalia; order Rodentia; family Muridae; genus Arvicanthis; species Arvicanthis niloticus. Next base: position 8,570,083 of record NC_047662.1, on the reverse strand, counting down.
TTATACAGCTTTTTAAAAATGTTAGTCAAAGGCTTTATAAGTTGGTAATGCTCAATCAGAAGTGTAACCCAATACCCAACCTAGATGTATAAACTGTCTTTGACTGGTGGAGACACGTGAATATCTGCCTCCATACCCCCCTTTCTTTCTCTATCTTTCTCTCTCTCATCACCTAGCTTCTTCTCTCCTTCATCTTCTCCTCTCCTTACTCCATCTCTTCCTCTCAGTACTCCTTCCCACTTAGCTCCTCCTACATATTAATCACCCTTCCTGCTAAAATAACACTTTTCTCTCAAAATACAATTAGAGCATAATTATTCCTATTTGTACCACTGAGGTACAAGATTTTGTTTTCAAATTGAAGAAGAATTATACTAATTCATCATGAGTATTAATATTAATTAATATAATATTAATATTAATGTAATATTAATTAATGCTAACAATTTAAAATTTCAATCTTCTAATTTGAACCTTATTTAATTTTCTTCAGTATTTGACCACTTATGTATCAGAATTGTAGAGAAGTATGATCTATAATTCTTCCTTTGTTCATGAAAACTATAATACACTGGTTATATATTGTCTCTATTACAAATGAGCCTCAAAAACGTAAGCCTGGGCATGAAAAAAATGACTAAAAGGTAAAGGTACTTGCTGCTTTTCCATAGAAACGTAATTTCATTCTTTCTAAACATATTGACTACTATGTCTGACGTCAGTCAGCAGGAATTAGGGCTGCACTCAGGGTTTTAGGAGCATAATGTATCATTCAGTGTACATAAAATATTCAGATGAACACTTATATACTTAAAATTGTATTCTAATGAAAAATAGAATGATTGCTACAACCCTTCAGTTATGTAATGCATACTTTACATATACAAGAATAACATAGGTTCTATCAAGGCTGCTTCCTGCTAAAGAACCAAACACAAAAATTTAGGAAGAATATTAATTTATGTTTGAAAATTAAGGGTTTATACATAGCACCAAGGCAATGCCATGTAGAAAATTCTCACTAATGTATTTCATGTGGTGAAATGAGAAGGTGAAGACCACAGGAACACTTCTAAAGATTGACATCAAAAAGCAAGGAAAGCAGACATTTCTATACTGAGAATTTACCACAGTGCCAGGATCCCTCATGAAACAAACAGATTTCAGGTCTCAACACGTCAATGATTACTGTGTGACATAAAATGTCAAAAAGAGTTGTCAGAATACTGAAATCTGCATCAGCTCACAATCACATCATTGGCAAAAGAAAGACAATTTCTATCCATCATCTGTGCCTCAAAAGAGCTAACACATTCACTGTTAGAATTCAACACATTGGGTCCCTTATAATATTCCTCTTCTACAAATTCTACTCTTCCACATATTGCTTAGTGATGGGAATTTCAACATATTTCCATATCCACATTCACAAGCTTGTTTCTGGAAATCTGACCATCCATGAAATACAATTGATGTGACACAAGAGACCTTACTTCCACAGTAATATAAAAGGACAAAACTTTACCCAATATAGAAAATACCCATCGATATATTCTTTTTTGGGGGGAGGGGGGGTTAAAGACAGAGTTTCTCTGAATAGCCTTGGCTGTCCTGGAACTCACTCAGTAGACCAGGCTGGCTTCGAACTCAGAAATCCCTCTGCCTCTGCCTCCCAAGTGCTGGGATTAAAGGCATGCGCCACCACTGCCCAGCTCCCATTGATATAATCTTGAGAATCATTTTTAATAGATGCTGTTGGAGACCACCTGGTCTCCAGTCCATGGATATTTTATGTCCTCACAGTATAAAATCCAGTAAAAATATGAAGATGTTATAGACATGAAAAAACAAAACATTAAATTTTCATTATCACAGAGGAAAATGAAGATCATAGAAAAGAAGCCATTAGATAACATTTCACATATAATCCTTTGAATGGATTTAATAAAAAAAGGACTTTTAAGAAATGTGGACAGGACACTGACCTTCGGAGTGTTTACCAAAGAAGCACTCATTCTTTTTGTTCTTCTTCTCCTAGGTGCTGTGTGAGGAACAAAGATTGGAATTCTTGAAATGTCACATCAAGGATTGAACAATTCAAAGATGAAAGAAATATGACTCTATTACAGACAATGCTAAGCCACATTTTTAAAAAATCATTAAAAGCAAGATGATACCAGGTATCTTGTCAACATTCCTACAGATGTGACAGCATGTGATAATTTGTGTCCTGATATGAGTATAACCTGAGGACTATTTCTAACCTCAGAAATCACCAGGAACAAACATAGAACACATGTTATCCTGCTGTAGAACACTAATACTCAGGGTAATTACTGAAAACTCACCTTCCTGGGATTAGAGTCAAAGACAAACAGCTAGTTCGTGCCTAAACTGATTTCTAGAATTGAATGGAGTTTCATTATTAATCACACTAGAATAAAATATCTGAGTCTTTGATGAAAGTCTAGATCATTCTATGTGGAAGATAAAGTCTATGTCTTTTCCATTTGCATCCTGTTGCCTTGGAACACAAAGGTTCTATCTCATAAATATGTTGTAGTTCCACATGAAAGCAAGAATGAACGCATGGGTCTCCTGGCATAAATACAAACACATGCACATACATACAAGTACATACATGTGTTTACACATAAATAAAAACATAAGAACTCATTCTGACTGTTGAGATATTATTACTATGAAAAGTGCTCTTGACCATGGTATCAGCAAATATGCAGCACTTTTTAAGTATTACATTCATCTTATAGTTCTCTTATGTCAAATATTTTTCTTGGTATTTAACAGGTACATAGTTTCTTTCTACAACCCTGCATCACAAGTTTAGATTGACACTTAGAAAGAGCAGATGGATGGACTGCTGTGGAAAATCATATAAAATAATGAGAATTCATGAGGAAAATGATAATTTCCTAGAAACAATTGAACAAGTCAGCTTTCAATGTCATAACATTAAGCCAGACAATAAGGAAGTGCTGACATGAAGGCACTCAGTGTTTCTTCAAACATTGTAGAGGACTAAACAGACGAACCACTCAATTCTCAAATGTACAAAGAAAAAAGTAACAGTCAATATGCACCAGTATACATTGAATGAAGTTTCTCTCTAATGGATGGAGAAAGTGAACTCAACTTGATTTCAGCCAGAGATTCAAGACTATTTCAACAGGCACAAACCAAACAAGACAAGGCTCAAAATATGAACAGTGAGAGAAGGCTCACAACCACATCAATATACTTATAAAATGGCTGGGACAAAATATCATAGAGGATCACTACAAAAGCTCTGTATATTGTGAGAACAGAAGGAACATCCCTTAGTCTAATGAAGATAACAGCCAATATCTTAAACCTATCATTACAAAAATTAAAGACAGCTGTCATCCCTCAATTGTTTTAAAAGAGAGACAAGGATGTGCAAAGCATTCAAACTAACTTATCACAGGGCAGCAGTACTTACATAGAGCTCCAATGGTAATGTCTACATAATAATCAGAAACAGCAGCATTCTAATGAGTACAATTGCTGGGAGCCAAGCCCAGGGAATTACCTGCTGTTTTAGAAAGACTAGTCAGTACAAGGTTAAGAAAGGACGTTCACAGGTCTCAGGTCCCAGGAACTTAAAGAACGTCTAGCATTTCCTTGGAGCTGGTTATGACAGTGGGATGGTCTAGGGCAATAAGGATTCCATAGTAGGATAGTCCTAAGCAATGACCCTCGCCCAAACTTCCCAGTTTGCTGTGTCTTTATAACCTGCCCCCAAAATTAAAGTTTCAAAGCTTGATCAGAACATCAGACTTGCTCTCATTCTTTCTGTCTCTTGTCCTTTCATTCTTCCCCCCCCCCCCCTTCCCTAAGGTCTCATCGAATCCCAGCGGGCCAGGGCATACAATGTGTCTGATATACAGCCAGGAAAATGGTGATGCTGTGACCTTCAGGACAGTACTTAAGGCTGTGGGAAGGAACTCTTAAAACATGAGTTGAAGAATATATAAATTAGTATAACAACTATTCTTTAGAGGATTTCTCAACAATGCAAAATATAAAGGTACAATATGAATTATATTAGTGGCTCCATGGACCTGGAAGAACAGAAGCAGCTGCACTAATGAGACAGTAAAGGGAAAAAAAATGGTTAAATAAAAACAATATTCGTGGTGCAAGTAATAAAGGATCACCAGGAAGTGAGGGAGTGATGATCTCAGGAAAAATCACACTCAGTTAAGCTTTCTGTTTCCATTTAAAAGGAAAGGCAGGTTTCTGAGTTCAAGAACAGCCTGGGAAAAAAATAAGTTCTATGTGAGGAAAAGGTTACATCCAGGTATAGTGGGAAAGGACTTTAACCCCAGCATTCAGGAGACAGAGCCATGCACACCTATGAGTTCAAGATCTATGGATGGAGCAATTTCCAACAGCAAACTTAGTGAAGGACTTGAAAAACAGGTACCAAATATCTCACTTAAACATAGCCTCTATGTCTTTACTTGACAACCAGAAAGCACACCCAAGCAAACTACATATGAAATGTTATTTTTTTTTTTCCTTTCTTTTCTAAGAGTCAAGGGGCTAAGGTTTCAAAATGCTGACTTATGGGATAATCAGTAGGGACCCTGGTGTAAATGATTGACAGGATTTGGATTCCTAAGGAAGTAGCTAAAGAAAGTCAAAGAATTGGCTTCCATTTGCAAAACTGAGCTATCTAGAGACCTGTCTCCAGCAGAGGACAGAGCTCTCAGCTTGCTTCCATCATGAACTCCAACTCATCCTTCGACTACTCTCCATCACTCCTTAGGAAACTTTCCCACCCAAGGCAGGTCTTGTGGATCTGTCCATTATGACCACTCTTCAATGAAACATGAAACATAGCTACATGAAACATAGCTACAGGAAGAGGGAAACATGGAGCACAAGAGACTTCTACTTCCAAAATAAAAGAAGGGAGCAAAGTCATTAAACAGGATACTGCTTGATGCTTTTACATGGAGGACTTCAGCAGAGTATCTATCCCATCAATATCTAGAGAAAATTCTTACTGATATAAACCACATGATACAATATAGACGTGGAGATCAGACTGCTTAAACCTGTTCCAAAACTGTTGTCAGTTTTCCTAGATGTTAAAACATAGTTAGAATCCACCTCATTTCATGTGACCTGCAGACACAGTACATGTAGTTATCAAGTGCATTGTACTTTCTTACAGAACAAACACATCATGCAATGTCTCAGGTTGCATCGCAAATATCATGGATTTCTTCAGTATTTTAACCTTGTCCTTATATCTACTTAGAACCATTCACAACACTGTCTAATGAACACTATTTAGAAGGAAAGTGTACCTTTCCAATTTACTCCTCCTCAGGAAGGACTAGTTTTGTGACACTCTGAGGCACAAAAAGTCTGTCATGGTCCTTTCTTGATGTCAACTGATAATTTATGTGTTCTGGTTTTAACTTCAGTTTAATAGTCTAAGGTTAAACTTTAGTCACAGTTTGTCTCATCATCACAAATAACATAAAATCTAGACAAAACATATACACAGAAAGACTAACAAAAAACCTATCTCAATCGAGAGTGCGAGCGAGGAGGGATTCCACGTCCTCCCCTGCACCTAGTGTCAGCCAGGAGGGATTCCACTTCCTCTCCGGCCCTGGTGGGAACTTCCAGACGTCTCTGGGGTCCCTGTCTTCTTGAGACATCTCTCAGGGTGCAGCAGCCGGTGACCCCAACAGCATGTCTGCTGGTCACCCGTTTGTCTCCTCCCGAGACAAAAAACGGTTTACTGTCTCTTCAGACAGAAACAACTGCAGACCAAAACCAAAGTGCACTTTGCAGAAACCAAAAAATTTATAGACAGTCACATGAGAAACCAAACAATTTAGACAGATGGCCACACAGCAACCAGACAGACAACCTTGGGTGAAGTCTTACCTCTAAGCAGGTTCTTGGGAGATTAGGATGGTCAAAGTTTCCTGGCCAGGGAAACAAAAATATAAGGTCCCCACGAAGGGAGGACCTCACCCAAGCCCCAGCAATTTGTAGCCACCCATTAACTCACAAGACACCAAACTTGATGCAATCAGCAAGAGGTATATTTCAATCAACATGTTGAGGTCAAGACCTGTAGCCCACGCAGGGGCAATGGGGTGTGACCCCAGGGCTTTGGAGACAGAGAGAATTTAAAGGCAAAAACCACAACTCAGGGGGGGAACCACAACCCAGGGGGAGTGAAAGAGGGTTGTTGGAGAGTACCTGTGGAAACTCTCAGTCTATTATTCAGTTTGTGACAGGGTCCAAGGAACAGCCATGGGGAACATTTTGTATAAACTATATTCTAAGAGCCCATTCATAATCAACCATCTATCTTGTGGTCAGCCAAGTTCCTGAAACACAGAACTCACGACCAAGCTGACCTGTACTCTTGGTGTCTGCTCTGCCTGCTAGGAGTTTTTGAAAATTTTTAACCCTTTCAATGCTGTTGAATCAAGAATGGTATCTTCTAAGTTTTTGGGTGGCCATGAATTCCTGAGGCTAGAGGGAGGTCTTCCCTTGTGTGTGTGTTGGGGGTGGGGGGGGAGGTCTTACAATATCAATGGACATTAGAAGAGGTCATGAAAGGGTTAAAATTTTTCAAATTGACTTTTGAAGTGAATGGTCTGCTTTAGGCTCCAAGGCCACAATGGCTCTGGCCTGGCATCTAGAGAACATCTGCCTATTCATTAAGAGCTTTTACTGAAGAGGAGCAATTATCCCCCTTTGGGTTCACAAGGCAGTGTTGCTAGAGTTGCTAGGGAATGCTGCCTCCTGAGGGAAAAATGTGCAGGAAAGAGAGGGTTGCTAGGGACACTATCTCTTGAGGGCAAACTACTCAGGAAAGAATGTAGTAGGGCCTGTAACTCTTGGTAACTACAGCTGGTCAGAAATATCCTCTCAACTTGCGACCTAATTTTTGGTCTAAACTTAGGACTGCAGGTCTGGCTTAGGTTTCTCATTTCTTAATATGGTCTCAAACTTCCTGACAATTGTAAGACATTCCGAATATAATAGTGAGAGTAACTGCAGAAAATGCACCCTTGCTCCAACCCAGGTTCCGGGACAAACTGGTGACTGTTGACTCCCAGAATGCTCACACAGCAACAGTAGCTTAAGGAAGTTTTCTGGTATGTCAAAGGCTGGGCACTAGTCTCCCACCACGATGTCCTGACCATAACAGCCAAGCTACACAGAGAATACTGAAATCGTAGAATTTTTTGTCACTATGGATTGATTCCTTGGAGTAACTCCTGGATCCACCCAATATTCAGAAGCTTCTTGTTACATGTTTTTAGTAAACCCACCTACTTCAGACTCTTAATTACTTAGCTTCCCAGTTCCTGTCTGCTGTTTCTATTTGCTTGTTTGTTTTTCTTTGTCTTAGTGCTTCATTGCTTGTTTCTATTGTTTTCTTACTCATCTCATCATGCAGGTGTGCCCTCCCTCCCCATCAGTAACCACTCCCCCAACTCTCTTGCAGGCTGATTTCCACACAACTGCAGCTGTCAGGATGCACAGGACCTACCCTGCACAGATTCCCCACAAGCTTGCTACCAGTCTAGACCACGACTGGATGGAATAGGACACTGCATCTGGGTTCTGGCCCAATCAGATACAAGTGATCCTGCCTAACTTCTCACATTTTGAGTCTAAAGATGCACAAAAGAATGCAATTACCTCAGAATTCTGATGCTCAGGACAGATTTCCAAAACAGAGTAAAAATAAGATAAAATACCTGGGTTCAAACCTTAAATATATATATATATATCCCCTAAGGAGGGAAATTTACATGATATACAGGATACAGCACTAAAAAGCCAAAGTCATCAGTAAAGAGATCAAAGCTTATAAATCATGTCAATCAACTAAAAGAGGACAGGAAGAAAATGATTCTGACTTGTGGACAATAATAGCAAATGTCTGAAGGAAACGAGACAACAATGTGAGATAATGAAAATTTGGTTCAATAGTTGCTTAGAAACTTGCAAATTAAATAAATAAATAAATATCCTGAAATGAAAATGCAGTGAGGTGAATAATAATGACTCACAGAGAACTCTAGATTCACATTTCAATTTCAATCTTGGAATCACAAGCTGTCTGGATGTTCAGGCACACGTGTTGGTGGATTTCAAGGAGGTTGGATGGTCAGCAGCACCAGGAAGTCTCTTAGTAGCCTGAAAAATCATTTCTCACACAAAAGGGACATTCTGGGTGTGGAACAAGGACAAGGGACACTCTAGCCAGCGCCAGCTCCCGAGGGTAGTTTAATTTCAGGGTTCTGTATATTCTCTCTACCTGTCCTGAGCTTTGGAGACAGTATAAACACTTCTAATATCTTCTAATATGGGGCTTCTAATATCTCTGACAATTCCTGACTTACCTTAAAACTGCTATCTGATCTAATTACCTATGACATTTGAAACCTCGGGAAAGTCTCTATTCTAGGCTGTTATCTCCTAGGTATTCTTCTTTACTCTAAGTCTTATTATTTCTCTGGCTCAAAACCTGAGGTCCCTTATACACTTTAAATCTCTTAGCTGCTTGGTTGCACTCATATCTTAAGAGTCCATCTGTGCATTTAGCCTGGTAAATCCTTTGCTTTCTGGGGAGTATAGTTCTCTCTTCTTGTGTGCACCATTGTCTCTTTTCCTCTAGATAGTAGCTGGCAGGATGGCTAGCAATCTGAGTTCTTTCTCTTACTGTGCTTTAAGTGAGGCCATCCCTTTGGCCCCAAAGCCGGGAAGGGCTCCTGTATTAAGTCACTTGATCTGTCCAGTTATTGTCTCAGGCCAGAGTCTCCTCCCTTTTGGGGTCCTGGGCAACAAATATTTACAGCTTCTGGTTTCATCAGGGTTTTCCTCTCTTGGCATATAGCCCGGCAGGCATGGGCTGTGGCAAAAGCATACCTGCTTGTCGGCCCCAGGTTCCAAGGTTGCTCTCTGCACCGATGATCCCAGGGGTGGGGAGTCAGTCCAGATGACATTTGTGTCCACCACAGTAGCGCTGGCTTGTCTCTGACCAGCATGGAGAAAACTGCTAGTCTGTAAAGCAGGTTACCTCGGCTCCCAGCTGGAGTCAGTCCTCTACCCGTTGAATTCTTGTCAGCTAGTTGCAGCCCGTCGGATAGGAAGTGTTTTATCTGGATGTCCATCCTAGGGAGTAAGTCTCAACCGGACAGGGGATAGGAGCAGCCTAGGATGACCATAAATGAATGGGATACCCAGCCCATCTCTTAGTCTACCATTTTCGGGTAGTCCATGAATGCGTTTTGACCCATTGGCCTGGAGGAAGCCCCTGTATCTATCAAAAGTTGGGTGGCTCCAAGCTGCCCCGTCTATCTCAATAGCCGTCTTCACACAGAGCTGTTATCTTTGCCACTTGGGGTGTTTTTCAAGGCTTGGGATTTTCTGGCCCTGGCTTCTATTTGTTAGGGCCCTCTTGGACCCCGAAGCTGGCTCCTTTACTTGTAATGAACAAGCTGGTCTTTTTCAAAGAGTTTATCTCTCTTTGATTGGAGCCCCTCTTCTCTGCTTTCTGTAAATTCTTTTCCTGTCACCTTTTTCTTTCTTCACCTCTCTCTAGTCTCAGCAACTTACACTAGATCTTTTTTTCTAGACTTACATTAAACCTTCTCCACTTTTCTTCTCCAGACTTATACTAAATCTTTTCTACTCCTCTCTATTCCTCTTCTAGACTTTCTTAGCAACTTACACTAAATCTTTCTCCACTCTTCTCTATTCCTTTCTCCTAGACTAATATTAAATCTTCTCTACTCCTCTCTATTCCTCTGGGCTTTCTCAGCAACTTATACTAAATCTTTTATCTTGTCTATTCCTTCTTCTCCAGACTTACACTAAATCTTTTAACGACCTATCTTGTAGTCTCTCTAGCCTCTGAAGCCTTGTCAATACTGACAGAATGTCTAGAAAGGCTGTGGGCAGCTCATCTGATCCCTGCTTAACCTCATGTGCCTTGGTGAAATAGTGGGGTCTCATGTAACCCTCTCTCTCAAGATCTATCAGCGGGATCTGGCGTGGGCCTTTGGGTGTCCCTTACCTTCTGTAACATGAAGCTCTCAGTCACATCTGGTCCGAATTAACCCGCTGCTGACCACGGCCTGATCAATTGATGGGGTCCCCAATGTCTCCATGTCCGAGGGAACATTCTTTTTCCAGTGTCCCCTCTTGTTCTTCACTTCTGAAGACCAGAACCTGCAAGGGTCTTGTGAAAGAAAGGCTCTTAGAACTCTGTACAGACTAATGTATCTGTGAGGCTGCATGACTGTTGTTTACATCACACTAAAGACTACAACTTAGTTCAGTCTGCAAACAGTACCTTGTCCACAGGTGTAATGTGAGCTCACCTCTGAAGCTCCAAGAAAGAAACCAAATCAGAATGAATAGCCTTATCCACAGCATTTCACAGCAAGGACTATTAAGATGACACTTATTTGAATTTAACTATTGACAAAATAGAAACTTTGGTCATAGTTCTATAAAAACCTTTTAAACAGTTATTTCTGATTAGAATATTATTTTAGAAGTGATACACAACAAGAACGATAAAGTAAACATTTTTATATCTAACATAAGAGCACAAGTCTTCACCACTTCTTCAATTTTATCTTGTCAGAACGCTCATCTTTGAACCAAATCTTAATGAAAATCTCATATAAATAATGAAATTGTCTCAAACAGCAATGGCTAGAAAGTCTATCAAAACAGAAGCCTATATATATAACAGGCAGGCAACCAGTCTGACCTGTCTGCAGGCAGGTTTGTTGGTTCAGCGTTTCTAAACTGGGGTCACCACATCACGTGACTTGCCTCAGCGCTACTTATTCACTTTTTCCTTCTTAGAAATCTCAGCTATTCACTCACTATTTTTTTTTTTAATAAAAAATACATAATTATAACTCTTAGGTGAATAACCTTGGGGTTGTTTGTCTGGCTGCCCTGGCTCCACTGCCAGGTTTTTAAACACCTGGGCCCTATCTATCTTCATAGGTGGCAGGTGGAATGCCACTGATTTGTTACAGCAGTGACCTCAAGGTACCCAGTACAGCCAGGAACACCAAACTAGGTAGCTGTTGCACGCTGTTGCTGTGCTGGGGAACCACGAGTTGTCACCCGCCAAGTGCGGGCTGGGCAAGGGCACCCTCCATGTGCTGTTACCTGGAGCATACCCTACATGTAGTAGGTGGGTTGTCCGAACACGAACCGCGAGCACCAACTGAGGTAGCTGCCCTTATTAAAGGACCTGCCCGCCTTTCTGTAGGAGTACCCTTGCACCGGCGGCTCTCTCTGCCGGCGATCAGAATGTTTAACACAGTAAATTAACAGCTAACACACAGATGATTTGCCAAGAAAAGACACACTCATATAAAAAAAAAACAACACAAATAGCTCACCCCTCTCACGGGCGGCACATAAACCAGGTAATACAGACAGTTCTCAACCCTGCTACGGGCACAGGGACCAAGTTACACAATAAGGAAGGGCATCAGAAATCCGCCTGCCTCTGCCTTCCAAGGAAGACTCCAATAACCAGACAACGCGGTCAGTCTTCACAGATTCAGATTTAACAGATTCAGACGACTTGGTCAGCCTATGCTGGACCAAGTCTAACAGATTTCTAACACACCAGCAATGAACAACCCAAAATAGACACACTGTCACGAGAGCACAACAACCACGGTGGCCATTTCTGACCTTTTCTCTCTAGTTTCATTGTTAACACTCAAAAAGACTCACAAAAAAAAAAAAAAACGTCTCAATCGCCAGTGCCAGCTGAGAGGGATTCCACGTCCTCTCCAGCACCTAGATGCAAACCTGTGCCAGCCTAGAGGGATTCCACGTCCTCCCCGGCACCTAGATGAACCCCCAAACGTCTCTGGGAGTGCAGCAGCTAGTGACTCTCCAGCACGTCTGCTAATCACTCATTTATCTCCTCTCCAGAAAAAAATGGTATACTGCCCCTCAAGAGACAGAAACAGCTGCCAGTCCAACCCGAAGTGCACTTTCCAGAAACCAGATAATTCAGACAGACGGGCACAAACAACTTAGAAACCAAACAACTTAGACAAACCTAGACAAAACAGCACACGAGAAATCAGACGATTTAGACAACCCAGCACATCCAGAAACCAGGCAATTTAGACAAAAGGTCACACAACAACCAGACTGAAAACCGCGGTATCCCTTCACCTCCCAGTGTGGTTCTTGGATTAAGGTGGTCGAAAATCCAGGACGAGCCCCCAAATGAAGACCCCCATACTCGGGAGACCCTTCCTCAAGTCTCAGGAAATCACGACTACCCAAAGATCACAAGAAACCATACCTGGATGCAATCAGCAGAGGATTTATTAGGGAAGTTAGCCGGCTGTCAAAACTACAAGCTCTTTAGCTCCAAGAGCAAGGTTTTGGCCTAGAGTGGTGGGTTAAAGGGTCTTTTATAGCATGGGGTGGGGAAAGGAAGGCATTTTCACGTGGTTACACATGATTGGTTGTTTTATAAATTTTGAACATAGCATTGGGAAGACCAAGGGAGGGGTAACCAAGAACAGTGGAACATTTCAGAGAATCTAGCCCAAATGATGTAGAGTCATGTGAAAATCACTCTGCACATTCATTCTTCTCAAAAATGGGGTTTTTACCATGCCATTGTGTCCTATCCTGCCATTTACCAACTATTTCAGATTAACTAATCTTTACTTATTTCCGGCTATAGCCCCACCTATGTAGCATCTTTTATCTGTGGTCAGGAATACGTCTTCCTGCCTTGGGCCTCTCCCACCCATAGGTGGGAGAGGCTTATGGGTGGGAGAGGCTTGAGGAATGTAATCCAGCAAGTGTCCTTCACCTGGAATGTGAAGGCCTGAAATCTTTTCAGTTCCACGTTCTGGAATCTGCACTTTTCCTGCTCAGGTCTATGGCGAAAAATCTACACATATTTCATAAAATGGCCTTTATAATTTTTCACTCTACATTAATGTTTACAGCAATACGATGGTACCTTATAACCTATATTGGGCTAGAACAAAGAAGAAGGCTTTGGGCATGAAAATAACCTGTATTTCCTAATAAACCAAGTCTGCACTGGTACCTCAAAATGACTAATATCTACAAAAGTCTCTCGAATGTCTTTCCAAGCCCCTGGAAAAAGGAAATGAAATGCAAACGGAGGAACAGGGACTTTATGAAACCCGGGTGAATTTGAATTAGAGGAGTTTTAAGACTTTACTGAAGAGAAACCCCATGTACAAACTACAGACAGAGACTACAGAGGATCTACAAGTTTATTTCAGATAAAATATTCTGGCAACAATAAAATTACTTAAAATATTACCATAAACCCCTGTTTCTAGGATCTCAAACTTCCTGACAATAGTAATATATCCTCCAACAGAATTTTGAGAGTGACTGCAGAAAATGCATCCAGCTCCACACCCCCGCACTGCCTCTGCCCATTTCCCAGCCCAGCAGCAACTCTGACCTGGCAGGTGACAGGATCAACTGCTGAATGTCCTAGGAGGCCGGCATGGCAATTGCAGCTTGAGAAAGTTTTCAGGTATCTCAAGTACTCACGGAACTAGGCTCTCACTGAAAGGTACATAAAACTTATGAAAAACATTAGTTCCACCAAAAAAGTGGAACTGAATGTAAGATTTTAGGCCTTCACTGCCCTGGAATACACTCTACATTCCGGGAGGGGTACATGATCCCTGAGTCAGAGGACACTTGCTGGATTAACATTCAGGAAAGGAAGGGAGAAGCCAATTAACATTCCTCAGACCTCAGGGAAGAGAACTGACCTGGGTTTGGTGGGGAAGGCCCAAAGCAGGGAGACACATTCCTGGGTGGTCCCAGGAACTAGCTGACCACAACATAAATGGTTGGGCAAGGTTACATTCTTGCAAAAGATAAGTGTACAAGATGTTTTCTGTATGACCCTGACTAAATTATGGGTTGGGACTTTTGGGGACTTTCCACTGGTTTTATGTTATGTTTCCTTGGTTTCCCGCTCACCAAACCCGAGGTTTGTGGTTCTTTTCCTTTATATACCCTGTACTTCCCTGCCTCGGGGTTGACACTCCTCTGCCCCTGGTTTAAGAGTCTCGACCTCAGTCAACTGATCCGGAAATATACCTCTCGCTGTTTGCATCAAGAACGGTGTCTTGTGTGTTATTGGGTGGCCGAGAATTGCTGAACCTTGAAGGAGGGCTCTCCCTTTGTGGGAGTCTTACATCACCACAATGTCCTGACCACGAGGCAGCTGAAGTACATGGAGAATGCTGGAATGGAGGAACTTCCTGTCACCAAGGCCTGGCTTCTTGGAGCAACTCCTTCTGGTCCCACCCAATATTCAGCAGCTTCCTGTTATGTAATTCTTCTAAGTCAACATACTTCAAGATCTTTTAATTAATTAGCTTCCCAATGCTTCACAGCAGTTTTTGTTCATTTGGATTTTGGCTTATTTGCAATTGATTGTTCCTTTGGTTTTGTTTTGTTTTCTTTTCTTAAACTCATGATCGGAGAGGTGTGCCCACCCTCCCCATCGGGAACCACTCCTCCACCTCTGTTGCAGTCTACCTTCCACACAACTGCAACTATCAAGATGACCATGACCTACTCAGCACAGCTTCCCCACAAACTTGCTGCCAGTCTAGACCAGAACTGGAGGTAGTAGGACACTGCAACTGGGTTCTGAACCCTTCAGATACAAGTGATCCTGCCTAACTTCTCACATTGAGAGTCCAGTCCCCTGGGCCAAAAATTCACAAAAGAAAACAATCCCTCTGAATTCTGATGTTCAGAACAGAAGCTAAAAAACAAAGTAGAAGTAAGATAAAATGCTCTTGGCTCAAACCACGGACCCTATACGTATTCCCTAAGGAGAGCAATTTATAAGATATCCAAGATACACAACTGAAACCCCAGAGTTATGATCAAAGGAATTAAAAGCTATAAACCATGTAAATCCACTCAAAAAAGGACATAAACAAAATGATTCTTGAGCAAGAAAATGATAGCAAATGGCTGAAGGAAATGAGGACAACAATTTTAGATATGAAAATTGAGTTCAATAAATGATTAGAAACACCAAAATAAATTTTAAAACAGGAAAATAAAATGTAGTAAGGCCAATAATAAAAACTCATAGAGAACCCATGGGAGACAGATTATCACAATTGAAGCAAGGTAGAATAGCTGCCAGGAGCCAAACCAGGAAATTAATTATCTACTGTTCTAAGAGAACCTCAGGAAATTACCTGCTGTTCTGGAAAGATTATTCAGTACAAGGTCCCAGGAACTTAAAAGAACGTCTGGAATTTCCTTGGAGCCAGTTATGA
Organism: Arvicanthis niloticus; assembly: GCF_011762505.2. Lineage (NCBI taxonomy): Eukaryota > Metazoa > Chordata > Mammalia > Rodentia > Muridae > Arvicanthis > Arvicanthis niloticus. The sequence continues at coordinate 8,554,673 of NC_047662.1, read as the reverse complement.
CAATGGGATGGTCTAGGGCAATAAGGGTATAGTCTTAGACAATGAGGACTCAATAGTAGTATAACCCTAAGCATTGACCCTCACCCAAACTTCTCTCTTTGCTGTGTCTTTATAAACTGCCCCCAAATTAATGTTTCAGAGCTTGATCAGAACCCTAGACTAGCTCTCATTCTTTGTGTCTCTTGTCCCTTCATTCTTTCACCCCCTTCCCTAGGGTCTCCTCCAATCCCCGTGGGCCGGGGCAAGTAGCTGGATGCCTCATTCAAAGAAAATGGTGGTTTAAAATAATGTTAGGTTAAGGCACAATATTATTTACTGCTTGAAGTGGGAGGTAAAATAAAGAAACTCCTTTAGAAATCTGTGTAGATTTTTCTCAAAACACAAAGGAAAAGAAAATAAAAACTAGATGTAGAACTACAATACATACTGCACTGTTTAGCCATCTGCTCATAGATGGTTTTCTGATTGTTCTCTATAATTCTCTATGTACAAACATGAATATCTGCATATGCTGGGGAAAAAAGACTCCAGAATTACTCAAGTCTCTTTAGGGATTCTAGCTAGGAAATCAAGTCTTTTCATGATTATAATGAGGACCAGGATTCACGGGTGATTTCTGAGGTTCAAAACCTGTTGTGATGATTGTGACAGGTTATAATGGATTCCAGCTCAGCCTGGAGGTGAGAGCTCACAAACACTAGCACAGACCTGGGGCTCTGTCCTTAAAGCAAAGGGTTCTGAGCCCATGGACACCTTTCAGATGGCAGGGCTACTTGTTTACCATTGTGGTGAGTTTTATTCTTTTCCATATTATGCTTAGGAAAAAGATATTGTCACTAGCTAATAAATTCTGCATAAGTAAATAGATTAAACATAATGGTGATTAATAATGCATCTGAGATGAGTTAAGGAAAGAAAGAAAATCCTTTCCCTCAGAGGGATTTAACTAAGTGTGAGTTAAACGTTGAATTCTCTACTTCCTGTTCCCTGTGTCGCCCATCCTCTGTCTGTCTGTTGCCTGCCTTAGAATCTGTGACTACCTGAAGGATGTCTTGTGTATCTCTCCCAGTGTGTCTGCCTTCAGCCTCTGTGTATGTGCCTATCAGTGTACTCTGTATGTATCTGTCTGTTATCTATTTGTATTTTCCTGACAGGCCTTACAAAAAAGCTTTGCAGGGTTTAGGGAATGTCAAGGAAACCATCACACAAGGAATGGGATCATGTACAGAAATCTATAACAGAGTTTGAAAAAGACTAGGTAACTGGCTCCAAGTTTTCAAGACCCCAAACATGTATATACATCACTGTGTATCAATCAATACTCATAATGGTATATTCACTTTGGAAGGTTGCTTTAGCCTCTGTATTTCATGCTTTCAGCAAATGACACCCATGCAGATTCTGAGCAGGGCATGAAAAAAGTACACATTTACAATTATAGCTATGCATCAGGTTAGGTTTTAAAAGTTGATAACAAGAGAAACCCCCCAAAAATAAAATTTGATTTTACATTGTTCTTTGAAAAGTATGTCAAATGATCAAGTTGAGTTTAGAGTAGGATCAGAGTTTAAATTTTAAATTTCTTCAAGTTGCATTAACTCTTGTAAAGTCCAGATAAATTTCCCATCTATTAGAAGGTAAGATCTTTTATATAACGCATTGCCACAGTTATGGCTCTGCCAATGCATCAGAAAGCACCATGGAGCAAGACTCCATGGAGTTCTGATGACTCTATTCTTTGTAAGATGTTTGTACAACAATAAAAATTGAAAAGTGCCATCTTAGAAGTGTATGAAGGTGATTCGACTGATTTCTCTGAACACTGAAAGATATGGAGTCCCAGTTGACCTTGTCTTGTCCACTTGGTTACCTCAACTGAGTTGTTGGCCAAACTGTTTTCATAAACAACACCCAAACAACTCAGGCCATTGACAACAAAAGGAGATGTTTTTCACACACTGACAGCAAGTCCTCATTACCAAAGACAAGACTGATACAACTCATTGTACATGAAGAGGTCAAGCTGGTGTCTTCAACAATGTTTTCTCTTATGTTTCAGGGTTCTTGTTATGGGATGGTATACAAAGTGAAATATGTTAGTATTCTGTCTAAACTCCACCTCCACAGTTACCTGGCAACAACCAGGTATGCTCCTCCCACAGTTACCTGGCAACCGCCAGGTAGGTCTGGCCCAATATAAAAGGGGCTGCTTGCCCCCTCCTCTCTATATATACTCTTAATCTCTTACCCTCTCTCTCTTGCCTCTCTGCCCCTCCCCCACTTCCTCTCTCTCCAAGTGGTCATGGCCGGCCTCTGCTCTTCTCTCTCTCTCTCTCTCTCTCTCTCTCTCTCTCTCTCTCTCTCAGCCTCTACTACCCTCCTGGCTCCCCTCCACATGCCCTCAATAAACTCTATTCTATACTATACCGGTGTGTGGGTGTGTGGCTGGTCACTCTCGGGAAGAGATGCCTCTACATGGGCCTACTGAGACATCCCCTTCCCCATACCTCTCCACACACCCACAGAACATACTCTCTTTATCTCTTTATTTTTTTATAAACACTTCAAAATATATACATGGAACCAACCACAAAGCCTTTGATCTATAATCTCCTTTCTTTAAAATATGCTAGATTGATGGTGTAATAAATTTATTAGTAATAACTAATCCAGATCTGACTTAACTAAAATACCAAAAGCATTCTGGTTAAATGTTATATATCTGTACGCACATGTGTGTGTATGGACAGGAGTAGAGTGGGAGATTTTTGTGGATACAACAGTGTTACAAATAAGGTAAAGAAGATTTCTATACGGTTTAAATCTTAGGTCTTTCATTGGAACAGTCTCCTAGCTATCATTTAAATTTAAGACTATTCAACCTATGACTTGCCATGTGGCCAGCTCTTTACCTCTCTGCCCTTGTTTCCATTTATCTGTTGTCTTCTCTGTCACCCATTAAATCTCCTGCATCTGATTGCTCATCTCAGCATCACTTTTTCTAGCCAGAAACTCTACCTTCCTAATCTTGTCCCAGGATTGGATGTCAGGTTTTGAGACATCACCAGAGAGTCTGTAGATTGCCTCTAGGCATAGAGAGCTGCCTGCCCTTCAATTTATCTCTGCAGGTGTGGGAGGACAAGTATTTACAAATGTAAGGCTGGTGATGGGCCATAGAAATGACAATATCAAATCCTGCTGGCAATTTATTCTCTCCCAATATAGCAGTCAGCATCTGAAAATAAACAAACACACCTTCATAAATGTTTAGGAAAATCACTTAAACCCATGAGCATTGTCCCTGAAGGCCAGAAGATGGAATTGGAGCCCACAGTTTGGATGTCACTGTGATGTAGACTAGTCTGACCTCAAATAAAGAATACCCCTGCCCCAGTGGTCTGAATGCTGAGATTATGCCAGCAGCACTTGCATGTTTTATGTCTATAGAGTCATGCAATGTAATCACACTTTGTATATCTAAACAATAATTTATAATCTAAAAAAACTTTTTTGACTGTCTTTGCATTTACACTAACACAACACTAACATCCTAAGAACTAGCAACATCCATAAACTGTAGTTTATCTACAGAGGCAAAAGGACCTTCTGGTCAAAAATAAGCTCTAGTGTAACCAGGAATCTAAAACCACAGAGTTTTCTCTTCAGTGGAAGAGAAGGACACTCTTTTCTGTCCAGTAGTGAGGGAATGGATGGAGTAAGTAGCTTGGTGACCTGTGGTAGACTCGGTGCCAGACCACACCTGAAAGTCCTAGATTATTAAATTTGTCTCAGACTCTTCTTCTCTATGTCTTTGTTTCTCAGTTAATACAGCAGAGCCTTAGGAGAGATGTGACAAGCACTTTATAGCTTGGTGTCCTCTACAGTGTATGTTGGATCCTCCTCTAGTCCCTTCAGTTTTGGAATCCAACTTTATGAGTCACATGTGTTAGCATTCTGTCTAAACTCTACCCCCACAGATATGTAGCAATAGCCAGGTATGCTTCTCCCCAGTTACCTGAAAACAGCCAGGTAGGCCTGGCCCACTATAAAAGGGGCTGCTTGACCCCTCCTCTCTCTCTCTTGCTGTTGCTTTATTGGTCTCTCTTGCACTCTTGCTCCTCCTTTGTTCCCTCGTGCCTTCCCTTTTCCCTTCCCTCTCTCTTCACATGCTCATGGCTCACCTCTTCTCTCTCTCTTTCTCTCTCTCTCTGCCTCTACTACCCTCTTAACTTTCCTCCCCATGCCTTGAATAAACTCTATTCTATACTATACTGGTGGGTGGCTGGTCACTCAGGGGGAAGAGATGACTCATCATGGGTCCACTGAGACATTCCCTTCCCCCATACATCACCACACACACACATAGAACATACTCTCATTATCTTTATCGTTTTATAAACATGTCATTGTTGCCTAGACTTGGATGTAGAAATCTGCAGGTTTGCATCCCACCTCAGCCACTACAAGAGATCCAAGCTCACTATCCTAGCCTAGAATTGGTCAGCCCCCATCCCCCACTGGTCAGAGGAACTGTCCACATGGTCCCAGGGAAGATTTCTTGAGCTCAGAGCTAACCCTGTGCTGCCCTGACCCTCATTCTAGGACTCCTTCCCTTGGGTGAGACTTTTCCCTTTTCCTTTGAGACAGTTTCTTTCTCCAGGCTGTTATATTTACATTTCAGATTTTATCCCCTTACCCCTTACTTTTCTATATTTTATTTAGAAATACCTGAGAAGAGTTAACCGACAACAGTCCAGATTACCTTACATGGACAGTTGGTTTTCAAAACGTCAGAAGTCCACAGAATTGATGTTACAAACATTTCTATATTAATGTTCATTTTGATTAGAGACCTGTCTGCTCCTGACAGCTTCCTGTCTTGGATTCTAAGAAGAAATTGAGCATCTTTGGAGTTACTCCAGTTGTGGGGAGACAGCCACTAGGCAAGAATTGCCTCTTTCCATCTACAGATAAATTACTGTCCAGAAAAGGACACACTTGCAGAATAGTCGACTGATTATATCTGCCTAGACAGAGTAATCTGCCCTTAATAATTCTGCAGCACTAAGGTCTGTCAAATGATCCTGGGCCAGAAGGCTGAAGATTTGATGCTCCAATGTTCGGTAGTATAGGGACTGTCCAGATGTTCAGAGGTCTCTATAAATTGGCTAAGTTTTAGAAGCTATGCTTTGTGCTTCCCATAATTTCAGTTAACTTGGTCACTCTGGATTCTGATGGGGTTGAAAACTTATAGTCTCATAGCCAAGAATCATTTTGTTTATTTACTTTGAGAGAAAAGATCTGAGTAGATGGTTTTCAGCTGACATTCATTCTAAAGCCAAGAAAAAAAGCCAGGTTCAGAAATAAGTGTTTTAGTTAGGAGAGATGACAGAGGTTCTGGTTAGTCAACAAAATGATGGACTAGGTATTAGGACTATCTTGTACCTCACTGGTACAAATAGGCATAATTATGCTCTAATTGTATTTTGAGAGAAAAGTTTTGTTTTAACAGGAAGGGTGATATGTAGGAGGAGCTAAGGTGGGAGGAGTACCGAGAGGAAGAGGAGTAAGGAGGAGGAGAAGAGAGGAGAAGCTAGGTGATGAGGGGTGGGGGGTGGAGGCCATGGAGGCAGATGTTCACATGTCTCCACCAATCAAAGATAGTTGATATATCTTTGATTGGTATTTATGGGTATTGGGTTACACTTCTGATTGAGCATTACCAAACTTATAAAGCCTTTGATTAACATTTTTAAAAAATTGTATAAAAGCAAAACGGAAAAGAGGGCATGGGATAGGTGTTTTCTAGGGAGAAATGGGGAAGGGGGATGGCATCTGAAATGTAAATAAAATATCCAATAAAAAAAATAATAAAATAAAATAAAAAAGAACAACAATATTAAAATAAAAAAAATAAAAAAAAATAAAAAAAAAAAAAAAACTGCTCTCTCAGCACTGGCTCCAAGCTTTAGTCCCCATCCCCCAACATGTCTGGCCCATGGGTCAGTCTTTTGCCTTCAACTATTGACCCGACTCATAGCATATCGTAGGCTTCTCTCTCTTCTTCCTCCATCATTTTCAGATGGCTGCTGCTACATAGTTCAGCTGGTTTGCTGAAAAAGCAGGTCTAGGACCCTGGTTGCTGCCCTTCTCCCTCTGCTCCATAGCTCTGCTCTGGGTCTGGCCTTGCTCCTGGCATCCTGCCAAGGTCCCTGAGACTTGCTTTCCCATGCCTGTTACCACCCTCAGAAAGGGCTTGGCTGCTGGTGCACTCCAGTGAGCCTCTCTCTCTCTCCTTCTCTGCCCAGGACCTATAAAGTGAGTGGTATCAGTGTGTACACCATTGCTAGGATAGCAAACACACTACTCAGGCAGCTTGCTTTTCCCCACTGACCACCACGGACTCAACCCACAAGAGGCACTGGGCCTTGACTTCTGGCTGCTAGTAGGAAGTCCTACCCTGCAGAGGCAGCAGCAGACCCTTGGGTGACTTACCTTATCAAAAACAGTTCATATATCCCTGAAGCTCTTGCACCTGGTGTAAATTCCTGGTAACGGGTTGAACTGCTTTCCAGCGATTACCGGGAGACTTCCACTGCTGTAGCCCTTAGCAATTCACATGATGTCCTGAATTTCTAGCTTGGCTGTACACTGACTTATTCCTGAATTCTTCTTGGGATGCCTGTATGAATAGTTCAGTAACATTTTCATCACCCAATGGGTGCTTAATTGTCTTTGAATGTCTGGATTCAGTACCCATTAGATAATTATCTTAAGAGATCTTCACACATACAGCCAGCAGTCTGATGAATGGGAAAAGTTTTCCCAAGTGCTTACCTTTTCATGCTCCCACACTGCTGCCCTGTTCCCACTGTCTGCGTGCTCAGTTGTCACCACGATCTTATGCCACTGCTCAAGCTTTCCTATTTGGTCCTAGCCAAATGTTTCTTCACTAATACAAAAATGTGCTTTTTTCTACCTACACAACCTGTCAAAGTTACTTAAGATTTTCTTTACTATTCTGTCTTGATAGATTTTTATTACTGCTATTAAATTCTATTCAATTACCACCAATTCATACAACCCTCAATCTTGTCAAAAGTCTGCTAATAATATATTTAAGTTTATGACCGACAGAATTCCAAAGTCTCTAACAGATGACCCAAGATGCTTTCAGAAGATGTGCACACATCTAGGAGATACTGCCTGGATTGTATATGATGATATGATCACTGACAAATGCAGTGGACAAAACTGGATGCCCTGAGTCAAATGACTTGGCTAAACCAAGGTAAGTCACTTTTCATGTCATGTGTATCCATTCCACAGAGAAAAAGCCCTGCTTCTTCTGCACTTGAAAGCCAGACTGACTTCACCCAAGAGACTATGGAGACCAAGGGAACTGTTGGCTAGTGGACTCTGTCAGTTTTTAAACATATACTGGTAGATTGTTGTTTACTCTTTCTCAGACTTCTGACTACATTGACAGCTAAGTTTTCACAGATGTAATCTGTTACCTCATTACCTAAATTCAGTTACCATCAAATAAATGCCTCATATTTCCTCTTCTTGCTATGCCACTTTCCTAATATTATCTGGGGTCCTATGAATTTGCCTAACTCTAATAAAACTTTCCACTATACAATCTAACAAAGGCTCATCTTCAAGACTGTTTGTGTTGTTAACTCATGCTATTATCTCTTCTGTAAACTTATAAGCCACAGGAAACCCACTCAGATCTGCCTCTTGTAAACCCAATAGACTCCATCCAGATAAGTACATCTGCCTAAAGTTCCCACCTACTACCTATGCCAAAAGGTAGAATTTCTCTGGGTTTCAAATGTACATCTGAGAAAAAAATTTTCTGTCTCCCAATCGTACTTAGTCTTATTCCCTGCATCTTGTCAACTCCAGGTGCATCCGGAACAGCTCCAGAGAAGCAACCTGCAGATGTTCCATCTCCTGTCACACAGATGCTTCTACTGGCCGTTCCTTCTGACCTATTCTCAGATGGCTCCACAGACCCTGGACGGCAGCAAACAGCCAACTCTCCTAAGACTGAACAAACATCCCCATACACATTCTTCTAGGTTCCCTAGAGATACTTAGTCCCCAATGCCAGCAGAAAGTAGCCAGATATCACAACGACCTTATTCCTGCTTTGCCATCCGCTCTTTCTAATTTTTCTTTTTTAATTAAAGCAAAATGGTGGAATGTTAACATTCTGTCTAAAATGCACCCCCACAGATATGTAGCAACAGCTAGGTATGCTCCTCCCCAGTTACCTGGAAACAGCCAGATAGGCCTGGCCCACTATAAAAGGCACTGCTTTTACCCTCCTCTCTCTCTTAACCTCTTGCTCTCTTGTTTTCTTGCTCTCTCACACTCTTTCTCTCTTCATCCCTCTGTCTCTTCACCTCTTCTCCCTTCCCTTTCTCTCCATGTGCTCATGGCCAGCCTCTACTTCTCTCTCTCTCCCTCTCTCTACCTTTTTCTGCCTCTACAACCCTCTTAACTCCCCTCCCCGCTGGGCGGTGGTGGCGCACGCCTTTAATCCCAGCACTTGGGAGGCAGAGGCAGGCGGATTTCTGAGTTCAAGGCCAGCCTGGTCTACAGAGTGAGTTCCAGGACAGCCCGGGCTATACAGAGAAACCCTGTCTCGAAAAAAACCAAAAAAAAAAAAAAAAAAAAAAACTCTATTCTATACCATCATGTGGCTGGTCCCTCGGGGGAAGGGATGCCTTGCCATGGGCCCGGGGAGACATTCTCTTCCCCCATACCTCACCACACCCACACAGAACATATTCTCTTTATCTTTATCTTTTTAAAAACACATCAACATGTACTTTGCAAAAGGTTTTTAAGGTAGTCACACTTTATCTTTATTGTGTTAAAGAAACGAAATACTTGTTACAGTAAATTTCTATCTTATCCCCCCTCCTCATGCTTCTATGAAGGTGCTCCCCCACCCATCCTCAAATTCCCAACTTTCTTTATATATGATTCATAAAGCATATACTTGGTTGAAACCAGAAAAATCTTTCACCAGATTTGCAGATCTTCCAGAAAGCCTACCAGGAATTTGAGTATAGAATGTGTGGTACCCATATACTAATGCCTGTAAATTAAATATTAATGATGATGTTTGAAGTGTGCACCCATGTCAGTAAAAGAAGACTTTAAAATACAGAACCACAATTTGGCCTAAACTGTAGGAAAAAATCCCAGTCTATGCAACTACAGATGTAGTTTGCTCACTATAAAAGTGGGTGAGTTTGAATGGCCTGTGAATAGCAAGGATCTAAGGAAACAGAAGCTGAGAGAAATGAGCAGTGTGTAGCTGAGAGCATGGATATTGGCTGTTCAGATGGGAGGTGCTTGGTGATTCACAAGAACACCAAGAATCAGAGTCCCAAAGGGAGTGAAACAGAGGCAAACAGTCAAAAGACATTCTCAAGTTGTCTCCATAGGCAAGAGCTGTCACAGGTTTACAGAGGCAATAGTTACACTCAGTGTTGGCATACCAGTCCTCTGGACACTTCACACAATAATGGGCATGTGATGGAGAAAAGAAAGTATCATCACTGCAGCTTCCACATTTCTTATCAACAGGACACTTCACAAACATAGGTGGGAGAAGCTATGCCACATGCAGACTTTACATCTGAGTGTGCAACTGAAGGACATTGCTGTACAGCAACAATTCTAATTCAAAATGCCCATCATCTTCACTGATTAAAATCTAAGAAATATATAGTTTTAAATTTTATTTATTTATGTGTGGATGTTGCTATCTTATTGATGTGGCTAGAAAAACACATTTCTTAGTACTTGCTGGTACTAATTCAATGAAGTAAGCCTCCCAGTCAATAGCCATTCTACAGCCTTTGGAAAACCAGTAACTCCTTGCTCTCACAGGAGAACAGATGAACGGCTATGGCCTGTTTCAAAAGTTTTGCCAGGACTGCCTGGCCAACATACCAAGCTGACTCATGAGAAGCTATCGTAAAAAACAGATAATTTTGTGTCAAGACATCTGGACAAACAGAAATGCAATTTTGCAATGAACAAGAACTAGTTTTAAAATGTGGAGACAGAGCATGGTTCAGAAAGACAAGTTGGAAGCAGGAATGAACAGAATCAATTCTCAGATGGGGAACCCAGACTAAACCACATCTTCAGGACACCGATTGAGAGCAGTACATATGATCCTGGCAGCCCAGGAAAAAGAATCTATGCCAACTTCCTCTGCAGGTCATAAAACAAGTGATGGTATACCTTGAGTTTTTTCAATTATATGGTTTTTCTTGGTATTGCTCTTTAAATTTTGCTTTCTTTATGCATCACTGCTCCAATACCTTACGCACTTCTATTCCAAATGTTTCCTAGTCATGAAGGATTTCATTCCTTGGCTCAACTGCTTTCATATTTGTTCCTGTTTAGAGCAACATCTCCTGTACCTCAGCCTTTCCTCATGCTCTATAGTTAAGACTTACTGTCTTTGTTAGGGTTTTACTGTTGTGAACAGACAGGTGACCCAGACAAATATTTAAAAATGACATTTAAGGACGGGCAGTGGTGGCGCACGCCTTTAATCCCAGCACTTGGGAGGCAGAGGCAGGCGGATTTCTAAGTTTGAGGCCAGCTTGGTCTACAGAGTGAGTTCCAGGACGGCCAGGGCCACACAAAGAAACCCTGTCTCGAAAAACCAAAAAAAAAAAAAAAAAAAAAAGACATTTAAATGGGGATGACTAACAGGTTCAGTCCATCATCATCAAGGTGGGAGCATAGCAGCATCCAGGAAGTATCTTACACTGCAAATGTATAGAACATTCTAGAGATTTTCCCCAACCTCCCCCTCCTACACCTCCATGTTTCCATTCATTCCTCTGGTCCTCTGGGCTCTCGTCTCACACCCATAACTGATCCTGCTCCAATTTTCCCCTGCTCCTCCTGTCTCCCACCTAGGTCCCTTTCTCCCTCTGCCTCCATTGGTAACTTAGGAAAAAAAAAGACCTAGTTGAATTTTTTAAAATAACTTTTGACATTATAATTAAATCATTTCAATTTTTTCAATCCTTTTACTGTTAAATCTTAAACCTTGGGACAAAAGGCCAAGGCAACCTAATTAACAAATAAAAGTAGTCCTGGGTTCCAGGTTCTCCCAACATCCCTCCATCCCTACCTGTTACAGGGTATTTCCGTCATTCCCAGAAACCTAGCCCAGGAGTTGGGCAAACCTCCTCCCAGCTGCCCTTCCTCAGATAATGTATATAATGTATGTCAATGAGGATTGCACCTATCTAAAGGACAGACCATTAATTGAAAATTTATTATTCACTGGCTCAAGCTAAGCCAGCTTCACAAATTGTACACCCACCAATCTGATCTGATTTCATTAAAGTACATGAACTGATGCATGCTAGGAAATTACAAAATCACTCCTTCTGCCTGAATCAGGTCCTTCTTCATAACAGTGACCCCTGCAGTTAACTCCCCTAAACTTTAGTCTGTGATCTACACATTGCCTATCCTGCTTCACCCTGCAGCATACACCTTAAACTGTTTGCAAAGGCATTTCCTGTTGCTGCAATGGATACTTAATTACATAACTCAAAGGGTAATTTTAAAACTCTGTTGTGGGACAGCTGGTTTTTTTTTTTTTTTGTTTTTTGTTTTTTTTGTTTTTTGTTTGTTTGTTTGTTTTTGTTTTGATTTGTTTTTCTAGACAGGGTTTCTCTGTATAGTCCTAGATGTCCTGGAACTCACTCTGTAGACCAGGATGGCCTCAAACTCAGAAATCCACCTGCTTGTGCCTCCCAAGTGCTGGGAATAAAAGCATGGGTCAACACTGCCTGGCTGAGGTGGGACAGCATTTTAACTAAAGAATTTGGGAAGTTTAGTCAAGAGAAAAGCAAGGTTATTGTCCTGAGGAGCAACAGACTAAGATCATGGTGACCTGAGTCAATACAGCTTGTTTCAGAAACAGTTTTAAATAGGCTGAAGATGTAGCTATCCTGGAATTAATACGCCTTCCCAGGGAGAAATCACTCTACAAAATAATAAAGACTAATTAAGAAAATCACTCTAGGGGGCTGGTGAGATGGCTCAGTGGTTAAGAGCATTGACTGCTCTTCTGGAGGTCATGAGTTCAAATCCCAGCAACCACATGGTGGCTCAAAACCATTCCATAATGAGATCTGATGCCCTGTTATGGGGTGTCTGAAGACAGCTACAGTAAATAAATATTTATAAAAAAAAAAAAAAAGAAAAGAAAAGAAAATCACTCTAAGGACACTATGCATCTGGCTCTGGATAGTCCTCAAAGACAAGTCACCAAAGAATAGATTTTGATCTCCACATAGGCTGTCAGTCTCAAGTCTCTTTTAGGATCAGTCCCCAGGTTATTCTTTGAACAATTGAAATATGGACTAAAGACTTCAAGTCCAGCCACTTCAGCACACAGGAGATCTTCATAGCAAAGATATGCCCAGAATTATTTCATAGGTACACCAGTGCCCTCAAACAGCAGATCAGTCTTTAGTGACAGGGTCCTAAGTGGAAAGTCCCAGAGGAGGAGAAAGACAGCAAAACTAGAAGATGGAAAACATAAAAGCTGCAGTGGAGAGGTCTGCTGTTTTTAATAAATGCTAAATCATTCAATTTTACCAAGGAAGACTCAGGAGCCAGATGCTGGGGTGAAAGCCTGCGAGCTCAGAGAGGCAGAGAAAGCACACCATCGACCTTCCTCTTCAGATGAAAGCCCAGAAGCAATCCCTTTCTGCCACACCTTCTCAAATGACCTCCTCCAGACTGAATGCCCTTCCCTTCTGCTTCCTACACATCTGTCTGTCTGTCCTCCCAACTCCCTCTTACTCTCTATGGTTCTTTTTCTTAATCCTAGGTTCCCTTCCTGTTACCTAGTTGATTGCTCCACCTTTTGACCCATGGATGATTTTATTTAATCTTGTTTACAATCAGGGGTCAGTGTATGATCAAATATCCTACAATAAAGGTCTTGCACAAGCTACATCTCATGCAGAAAGCTTCTTAAGAATAATACCATCAAGTATACTACTTACAGGGGGAAAACGGAAAGAAATGGGAGACTTCTTTGAAGTCAGTAGAAACCATCATACAATGGGACAAACTCAGGGGAGCATAATAAAGCAATGCTGTATACAGGGAACACATGGGATCTCAGGAACATTGCTGACCAAGCCTGCAGTGGACTTGGGACTGATAACCACAGCCCATGTGGTGACAAGAATTGGGTTCTCAGGATCTGACATAACCCCTCCCCCACAGGTCCTGGCCCCAGTCCATTACCAACTTCCCCAAGCATATTCCTTGCTTTAGAGAAGGAGCTCTGTAAAAGTAATTTTATCCACCTGAGGTAATTGTCTTTTCTGAGGCTGTCTGCCCCTGTCTGCTTACATAGCCTAGTCCTGGAAGTTTCAAGTCTCTGTACAATCCTAAGCTTAGAATGTTTTCAGCCTCAGAGATCTACTGCTGAATAAGCTGACCTTTCCTAGTTCTTCCTGAATTCTTGCTGGCTGCTCAACTCAGCTTTTCTCTACACACTGACTGAATCAATTCAGAGGGGGTGGGGGGAGAGGAACAGGGACAGAGACAGAATGCAGATTTTTTTTTTTTTTTTTTTTTTTTTGGTTATTTTTTGAGACAGGGTTTCTCTGTGTGGCCCTGGCTGTCCTGGAACTTACTCTGTAAACCAGGCTGGCCTCAAACTCAGAAATACACCTGCCTCTGCCCCCAAGTGCTGGGACTAAAGGCGTGCGCCACCACTGCCCAGCGAGAAAGCAGACTTAACCAGTCAGTGTGTAGAGGAATTTTTAACTAGAACCAGTTGAGTTGACCAACCAGCAAGAGTTCTCTCTAGTTCTCTCTCTTTCTCTCCTTCTCTCTTCTCTTATCTCATTTTCATGCCTGATTCCTCTCTTCTCTGCCCACTGACCTTGGTCTTTGGAGCCAGTGAATACAATTGCCCAGGAGCAGTTTCCCAATAAATTGCCACTTAATATAATCTACTCTGGCTTGAACTGGCTCATCTGAGCAGCAGAGAACAAATAACTTATGGAATGGCCCAGTGGCTGGTTGTAAATCTGGTTTGTCTCCTCTGTTCTGCTCTTCAGCCATATTTCTGAACCATCCTAGTGAACAAACATGTGTATCCGAGCATCCTGTCTCTAACAGGCAGGTCAGCACAGTACTCATCTGTGGGGTGTTTTAGAGAGCATCCTCCCTCATCTAAATTCTATGTGGTGTGACTTACTCTCTCCTAAGCACTGCAATTCCTTTACATCATAAATCCTGCTCTTCTACACCACAGCTTAACATTGGAGTGCTACCCAACACATGAGACGCCTTTTACAACCTCCACAAAATGAACTCCAAATGGATCTTACAACGAAATCTTGAATGCTAAGGTCAGAAGTAGTAGACATTACTAAGAGAACTAGGGCTCTTCAAGTGTTTCTGCACACTGCACACAAGCCCATACTCCAAATGCTTGGTGCAAAAGGAGCCCCCAGAGTGAAATTACTCAGAGACAATAACAAGACCTGCAGGATGACTAGGACTAAAAGAGACCCCACAGGTGGCCACATTTGGCCACCACTTACCACCCAGTCCCAGAGAAAATCCACCACACCAACTTCTGAGGCTCAGCCGCCTGCACCCTCCCATGTGGTGAGTGACCCTGTGCTCACCATGTCGCACCTTCAGACCTTGCCTGAGGGTCCCTCGGAGCACACAGAAGCACTTCCCACTCTTCCTCCTGAAATCAAGATGGAGAGCTTGCATCTGGGATTCTCAAAATTAACCGCGAAGTTTCTCTCAGCCCAGGAACCCGGAAACCTCCTGGAATTCTGGGGATTGTAGTTCTTTGGTAAAAACAAAGGCTCATGGGAAAGTATGGTGGCCTAATTGATTTTTCAGCGTACAAGCCTCTGTAAGACGCGACTGAGGTCGTTCGAACTGGCAAATTCCGGGCGAATTTTCCTGACCAAAATCCATCTTTCGGTCAGTATTTTAATATTAAATAAATGCCTTCTTTCAGTTTGGTTTAAAATCGTTGAGTGGCTTTTTTCCAGCAAAAATCTGGTTTAATATACTAAGGTCCATAGGGAGATAACTTTACCCCATAATTGCTCTTCAGTCCCTGTACTGGAAAGTGAGCTGAGCTGCCAAGGTGGCTAAGTGTCCTGAAACCCAGATTTTCACCTCAGGCAGCTTGACAGAAGCAAGCAGTCTCTAGTAGAAGTTAAGATAAGCAGTTAGCCAGAGGGGGTTCCAGCACAAACAGGCTGAGATAAGTTAGCAAGGATATCCTGACCTTGGGTTCCTAGAAATGGCGTTGGGTGATTTTCTATAGATTTCTTGATCAAAGAGATCCAATTCTAGTTAAAATTGAAATGGCCTCAGCAACAATACAGATGGAGGAGAGGTGGCATTGACTTGCTTGCTCTGTCATAACATGATGTATGATGGCTTGTAGGTATTGGAAATCGAACCCAGGTCCCCTACAAGAACATCCAGGGTTCTACATGATTGAGTCTTCTCTCTTCAGCCCTTGGTATAAATTAATATTTCCTCTTACCTGGGCCTCAAGAATAACACTGAGAACAGAGTGGGATAACTGACCACACATTCTACCTACTCTGACAACCTAGGGTTGCACATTATGCAAGCTAGAACATTTGATAAGGCACACTTCATAAGATGCTGTAAAAAAATAAAATTAAAGTCACAGAGTAGGTGCCACCTTACACTGGGTTGCTGAGCAACCAAGTATGGGGATCTTTATTTCCTGACAAGCCTGTGTGATGTGTTTATAAAAAGAGAAAGAGAACATGTTCTATGGGTGTATGGCATCTCTTCTCCCTGAGGGAGCAGCCACACGATGGTATAGTATAGAATAGAATTTATTCAGGGCATGGGGAGAGGAGTAGAGGCTGGCCATGATCTCGTGGAGAGAGGGGGAAGGGGCAAGAGGACAGACTAGGGATCAAGAAGGCAAGAGAACAAATCAAGGGTGCAAGAGAGAGAACAGGGGTAAGCAGCACCTTTTACAGTGGGCAAGGCCTACCTGGCTGTTGCCAGGTAACTGTGGGGGTGGAGTTTAGACAGAAAGCTAACAGCCTGGAATACATAGGAAGATCTATGTCTAAGTATAATGGAAGCCTGGGTGGGTGTACTTGCTTTCTATCCCAGCGCTACTGAGGTGTGGAGTAAGCAGATCTCCCTTAGTTGAAGACCATCTTAGGATGGCTGCTAGTACTTCCTTAGGACATTTCAAGAACCTTCATCTCTCTCACTGTCCCTGATTTCCCTCACATCTCAACCACAAGAAGGAATCCTGTTAAAACATGTCCAACCTTGTGCCTGGATCCTCTCAGACTCTGAGCTCCATCCCTCCGCCCTCAGCCCTCACTGTGCTCTGACCATCATCTCATCCTGACTCTTCCTCACACACCAAGCTCCTGACTGTGCAGGTCTTTCACATCTTCACCTACTGAAGTATCCTTTAGAATTGTACCTGAGAGTTCCTAGATCTCTGCTCTGGTCACCTTCTCAGACCTCTCTTGGCATGTCTACCCTGTGGCATGCAGCCACTTGCTCTGGCCTCTTGCTTCCCAGCAAGTGTCACTATTCTGTATTGTATCACAGAGTTCCTTGGTGACTCCTCTTTCAACTCTTTAGAATGTGGCTTCCTCAGACAGAAAACCTTGTCTAGCCTCCCTCTCGTTACCCAGGTAATAAAGTAAACCAGGTCCCTGCATATTATTTCTACACTGGGAAGTGGAAACAAAAGTGTTAGGTTGTAGGCCAGCCTGGGATACTTGGGACCCTGTCTCTAAAAAGAAGGAAGCATGGAGATACAGGTCTTCAATCTCAGAGCTCAAGAAGGAGACCCAGTTCACTAACATAGTTACTATGTCTAAGGTGGGTATCTACATGGGCCCTATTCACTGAACTCTTGGGTACCACATTCATAGCTCTTAGGAATGCTGTTCCCCAGAGCAACAGCAGTCACTGTCTTACCTCACTCCCACACAGGCCATGGAGGCAGAAGGGGGCTGGTGGCAAAGATGGATTTGAACCCAGACCTTTATGTTCCTATCTTACATCCCATATCCTAGTCAAGATCAGAGTCAAAGGGTATCCTGCTTAAGCCTGTTGGAGAACAAACTAGCTGCAATTGGGAGAAGAGAAAGAGATGAAAGACCCTTTGGTTCCCATATAAAGTGGGTAGAGAGGGACCATCCTCAGTATTGTGTTCTCAAGGGAGGCTTAGTGAAGTCATATAACTTAGGCATTCAAGGCCAAGTCAACATGGACTGAGTTTGGGGTGACCTAGTGTAAACCAGTGGGTATACAGAGCTGCTCTCCCAGGGAGGAGGATCATGGCTACTCAGGGGGTTTTCCATAGTTGTACAGAACAGATGCCTTTAACCTTTGTCTTCCACAGCATTGTCTGCTGGGCTAGAACATCCTGGCAGTGCCAATGTCCTGAAAATGCTGTTTGACAAAGTTCCAGTGCTTGAATGACCTAGACTGACCCTTCACTGCCCTTGGAGGGAATTTACTACACACCTTTTGCTTATAGTTATATTTCTCACTGTAAAAGGGCTGTGCCTGAAAGATAGAGCTGAGATGACAAAAAGCTCCTGCAAACAAAAATGAAATTAATGAAAGTTTCCCGGGTGTGTGTGGGGGGGGGGGGGGGCGGGAAACGCTTAGGCAGAAAATTGAGCCTTTCTTAGAATGTGTTACTTAGACATGGATTTAGATCACTAATGAAAGTTATTAGTAAGCATGACACAGAAGATTTGAGAAAATATATTAAAGAAGAAAAAACTTAGGGAAAGTCTAGAAGCTGAAAAACTAATTAAATCACTAGGTTCCTATGTTTAGCTTCAGAAATAAGAAACTAATGTAAATAGGAAGAGACTTTGATCAGACAGTTAATGACAAGACTTGGTGCCTTCCTGAAGGCAAAAGCCAGCAGTTTGAGGAATCCTGCTGTTCTTCTATTCTTTATATAACTGTAATAAAGATAGGAACCATATTGAAACAAGGATTCATGAAAAAGACACAGAGGAAAACTTTTTTTTTTTTTTTTTTTTTTTTTTTTTTTTTTTTTTTTTTTGGTTTTTCGAGACAGGGTTTCTCTATGTAGTCCTGGCTGTCCTGGAACTCACTCTGTAGACCAGGCTGGCCTCGAACTCAGAGTGCTGGGATTAAAGGCATGGGCCACCACCGCCCGGCAGAGGAAAGCATTTTTATTTAGTGAACTGCCTGTCTTTCAGAACAAACGTGTCATATCAGAACTTTTCTGATATTATAGAAAAACAAAGAACAGACAGCCTTTTGCTATGCAAGGGAATGCACATTGTTTTGAGAACAAAAAAAAAAAATCAGGATGGTGGTCTTATGCCAAATATAAAAGAAATATAGAGGAAGGAAAGGAAGGATTCAACAGGGGTCAGAGAGGTTGAACTTTTGTAGAAAGCCAATCTTGATGCAACAGGTAGTAGGAAATAACTTTTGCTACATTAATTCTGTGCCAAACTGAAA
Source organism: Arvicanthis niloticus (assembly GCF_011762505.2). NCBI lineage: Eukaryota > Metazoa > Chordata > Mammalia > Rodentia > Muridae > Arvicanthis > Arvicanthis niloticus. The sequence continues at coordinate 8,536,073 of NC_047662.1, read as the reverse complement.
CAATAAAACTCAATAGAGTAATCCTGCCTAGACTTTAGGTAAACTGCAAGGCTTTAAAATATCAGTCTTAAGGAAAAAAAATACTGAGTTAAAAGAAATTTGATTTTATCCTAATGTTAATTTTTAGTTCTCATAAAATTGCGGTTTGCTTGCTTTATTCCTCTTTCAATATTCTTATGTAATCGAGGAAAAGTTAGATGTAAATGTATTTTGGAAAGCTGTTTAATCAATGAATAAAGCTTCTGAGGAAATGATTGTATGTATAAAATCTGTGAGAGACACAGGATATCTGAGTAAGTCAAGCCATGCTGAATGTACTTCCTCTTTGTCCTGTCTCTCATGGAATCAAACTGAAACATGAAATCCTCATCTGATTATTCCCTTGCCCTGGGACATTCACCTGTTTCAAGCCCTGCCCATAGATGGGTCTGGTCCTCCACAACAGCCTCCCTCTAAAGACTGAGGAAAGCTCTGTCCCCAAGAGTCTGGATCTCTGGTCCTCTGTGTCCTGTGAAGCAGGGCAGTGACATCCCCTGTCAGTCACAAGTCCATCCTCCCTGATAGGGTCTAGGGTGTGTCCCAGCCTGAGATTAGAAAGTGTCCAGGTAAGACAGATCCTATCAAGATGAGAAGTCCAGGCTCTGACAAGGTGCCCCGGCAACTTTCACACTCTTTATCACCTACTCCAGTCTAGCCAGGGAGGAGGCCCTCACTCTAAGATGTAGGAGGAGCTGCAGCTGTTACTGCCCCCACCTATCACCTAGAAACCCCATAATATTTTCCAAGTCATCTGCCCCCTAGTAGTTCCCCAAGACCTAACTATTCTCCTTCCAGGCCTTGCCAGCATAGATCCCACCAGGGATCTGGTCATAGCCTCAGGTTGCCCAGCTCTGTCCCTCCCACTAGAAGCCCTGTGGACTGATAACCCAAAAGGCTACAGTATTCTGCCAGTGGCATCATCCTCCCCAGAAGAGAAGCACTTGAGAGCTGGAAGTGGCCAAGATGGAGGTGACTGAGCTGTCTTTCCTCAGTTGGCCTCTCTGTGTCCTGGTTTCTTGAAAGTGGAATTCTTTTGTGATTAGATTACCTCACTCAGGATGATATTTTCTAGTTCCATCCATTTACATAAGAATTTCTTGAATTCATTATTTTTAGCAGCTGAGTATTTTTCCATTGTGTAAATGTACCACATTTTTTTGTATCCATTCCTCTGTTGAAGGACATCTGGGTTCTTTCCAGCTTCTGGCTATCATAAATAAGGCTGTTATGAACATAGTGGAGCATATGTCCTTGTTATATGTTGGAGCATCTTCTGGGTAAATGCCCAGGAGTGGTATAGCTGGGTCCTCAGGTAATGCTATGTCCAGTTTTCTGAGGAACTGCCAGACTGATCTCCAGAGTGGTTGTACCAGCTTGCAATTCCACCAACAATGGAGGAGTGTTCCTCTTTCTCCACATCCTCGCCAGCATCTACTGTCATCTGAGTTTTTGATCTTAGCCATTCTGACTGGTGTGAGGTGGTATCTCAGGGTTGTTTTGATTTGCATTTCCCTGATGACTAAGGATGTTGAGCATTTCTTAAGGTGCTTCTCGGCCATTCAAATTTCCTCAGTTGAGAATTCCCTGTTTAGCTCTGTACCCCATTTTTAATAGGGTTATTTGGTTGTCTGGAGTCTAATTTCTTGAGTTCTTTGTATATATTAGATATTATCCCTCTATCAGATATAGGATTGGTAATGATCTTTTCCCAATCTTTTGGATGCCATTTCGTCCTATTGACAGTGTCCTTTGCCTTACAGAAGCTTTGCATTTTTTTATGGTGAAAAAAAGTATATATTTAGAATTAGTCATCTGGACTCAGTTTAGATGATCCCAATCTTGTTGGCAACATCCAGAGCATCATAATCTGGAGCCAAGCGAACATACGCCTTCTTCTCTCCATCAGGCCTTATCAGGGTATTGACTTTGGCCACATCAATGTCATAGAGTTTCTTCACGGCCTGTTTGATCTGGTGCTTGTTGGCCTTGACATCCACGATGAACACAAGCGTGTTGTTGTCCTCTATTTTCTTCATGGCTGACTCAATGGTCAGTGGGAATTTGATGATAGCATAGTGGTCAAGCTTGTTTCTCCTGGGCGCACTTTTCCGAGGATATTTTGGCTGCCTCCGGAGCCGCAATGTCTTGGGACGCTGGAAGGTGGGTGACGTTTGGATCTTCCTCTTTCTGTGGCTGTGGACTCCTTTCAGCACTGCCTTCTTAGCTTTCAAGGCCTTCGCCTTGGCTTCGACTTGTGGGGGGTGGGGGGGGCAGGAGCTTCCTTCTTCGATTTCGGCGCCATCTTGGCGAAAAGGGTTGCCCCAAGCTTTGCAATTTTATGAGGTCCCATTTGTCAATTCTTGGTCTTAGAGCATAAGCCAATGGTGTTCTGTTCAGGAAATTTTCCCCTGTGCCTACATATTCAAGGGTCTTCCCCACCTTCTCTTCTATTAGTTTCAGTGTATCTGGTTTTAAGTAAAAAAGGTCCTTTATCCACTTGGACTTGAGCTTTGTACAAGGGGATAAGAATGGATTGATTTGCATTCTTCTACATGCTGACCTCCAGTTGAGCCAGCACCACTTGTTGAAAATGCTGTCCTTTTTCGACTGGATGGTTTTAGCTCCTTTGTCAAAGATCAAGTGACCATCGGTGTGTGGGTTCATTTCTGGATCTTCAGTTCTATTCAATTGATCTTCCTGCCTGTCTCTGTACCAATACCATGCAGTTTTTATCACTATTGCTCTGAATACACATGGTATTTACTCACTGATAAGTGGATATTAGCCCAAAAGCTTGAAATAACCAAGATTCAACTCACAGACCACATGAAGCTCATGAATAAGGAAGACCAAGTGTGGGTGCCTCGGTCCTACTTAGAAGGAGTAACAAAATATTCAAGGGAACACATATGGAGACAAAGTGTGAGACAGAAACTGAAGGAGGGGCTGTCTGGAGACCATTCCACCTTCACATTCCATCCCATGTGCAGTCACCAAAGGTAGATGCTGATGTGCATGTCAGGAAGTGCATGTGGACAAGAGCCTGATATAGCTGTCTCCTTAGAGATCTGCCAGAGTCTGACATATTCAGAAGCAGAGGCTCACAGCTAAACACTGAACTGATCAAGGGGTTCCCAATGGAGGAGTTAGAGAGAAGACAGAAAGAGCTGAAAGGGTTTGTGGCCCCATGAGGAGAGCAACAATACCAACCAACCAGAGCTCCCCAGGGTCTAAAACACCAGCCTAGGAGCACATAGGGAGGGATCCATGACTCCATCTGTATATGTAGGAAAGGATGGCCTTCTCGGACATAGGTGGGAGAGGAGATCCTTGGTCCCATGAAGGCTGGAATGTGGGAGGAATTTTGAGGGTGGGGAGGTGGGAGTGGGGGGGTAGGTGGGGGCACATCCTCAGAGAAGCAGGAGAAGCAGGGATTGGATAGGGGGCCCCTGTGGGCGGAAATGGGGTAAGAAGATAAAATCTGAAATGTAAATATAATATAAATTTTTTTTTTTTTGGTTTTTCGAGACAGGGTTTCTCTGTGTAGCCTTGGCTGTCCTGGAACTCACTCTGTAGACCAGACTGGCCTCGAACTCAGAAACCCGCCTGTCTCTGTCTCCCAAGTGCTGGGATAAAGGAGTGCGCCACCACTGCCCGGCATTAATTTGTTTTAAGTGAAAAAAAAAATACAAAGTGGGAATTTCAGAGGAGAGAGGAGGGAGAGCTCTGAGTAGCATGCTAATAAAGCTCAGGGCCCTACACTTCCTGTGTCCATGTAAGCCTCTCTTTGCTGATGGTCTTCTTGAGATCCAGGGATGCTGGCCTCATTTGGTCTGACTTTGCATAAGGAAGACACTGGCTACCTGGAGGTACACACCCATCACTGGGAGTGGGGATTTTTTGTGTACTCTCTACCATATGGTCTCACAAACCACAGGCTGTTCTGGAACTTACAATGTAGCCAAGGATGTCCTTGAACTTCTTGTCCTTCTGTCTCTCCCTCCTGAGTATAAAATATGGATACATGCCACTATGCTCTGCTCAGGATACCAGCCTTATTTGTAGCTCTCAGGTCTAGATAGATGGCTAGCTACCAAACAGATGTGAGTTTGGGTCCCCAAAGCAGGCTAGAACAAGGTCAGATGTTAAAGTATCTCAGGCTTGGGGAGATGGCTCAATGAATAAGAATCCTAGCTATGTAAGTTTCAGGATGTGAGTGAAAATCCCCAGGACCCATGTAAATGCCAGGTGCAGAGCAAGTATTCATAATCCTGTGGGGAGGTGAGAGATGGAGGCAGAGGAATCCCAAAGGCTGATGAGCAATGTAACCTAGCATACACTTTGGAAGAACAAGAAATCCCCTACATCAAGGTGGAAGTATGGACCTACATCCAATGTGGCCTTCTGACCATCATATGTGTGCCATGGCATGTATGTACCTGTATCAACACACATACAGGTGTCTCAGCAAGGGACTCATTGAAAAATGAGCTCTCTTCTTCATCTCCCTAGGGTTCACTTGAGGTCCCTGAGCATGCTCATTTCTGAGCCTAGGTCTAGAAAATGGGTGACCCACAACCCTAGGAAGGATAAACTGAGAACCTGACAGCCTAGTACCACATCAGAAATATATCTGATAGGTGTTAGGGAGTGTTGTATTCATATTTAATATATGAATTCCAATGGGAGGTCGCCATCTGCTTCCTCCATTTATGTTCCCAAATGAAAGACACACACACACACACACACACACACACACACACACAGCCTTTATATTTTAAAATGCCTTATGCAGCAAAATAGCTGGGCAGCTGCCTAGCCTCCATGCTGTTAGAATCCACCTCTCACTGAGAATTCAGAGTTACTACTTACTAAATTCTATGTTCTGTCTTGGCTGCTGTGGACCCATAGAGCAGCTCTCTGGGCTGCACTTCTCTGGCTCCTTCACATGGTGGCCTGCCTGCCCACACATACACTACAGCCCAACAATTGGTGGAGGATGTGCAAAACCAGCTTCAAGTGTACCCACGCTGGAGGTCCACAAAGACCCACTTCATAGAACTCAAGGACAGTGAGTAACTCCTGGCCTAGTTCAAAAGACTCGCTCTCTCTCTCTCTCTCTCTCTCTCTCTCTCTCTCTCTCTCTCTCTCTCTCTCCCTCCCTCTCTCCCCTTCTCCCATGATCTCACCACAGCCCAACAAAAATCCTTTTTTAAAAAAAAATACAGATTCATAGATGAAAACAAAGCAAATGGGAATGTGAACTATTCAGAGGCATTTCCTTTTTTGTGTGCTCTGTTTTAGTTTTTTTGAGATGAAGATGTCTTAGATCCTCAAGCCTTTGACTCTGGGTACAAAGAATGTAGGTGGGTATCATCTTGTCCTGATAAGCATGTGTTTGTTTGTTTGTTTGTTTGTTTTTAAGTTTCTTACCTTTGAGGATTGTTTTGTTCCACTCCAGTTCATAAATCTTTGAAAAATATTTTCTTGTCTTTCACGCCCCATGATGTAATCAGGGTAAGTCTGGGCATGCAGTAGTAATAAGTTAATGCCCCAAATATCTGATGTAAAGGCTTACTTCATTTTTTTTACATTTTCTATTTATTTATCTGTGTACAATGTTTTGCCTTTTACTTAAGAAAAATTGTTTTTCACTTGGGGCTGAAGAGGTGTATAGGGGGTTAAGAGTGTTTTCTGCTCTTAGAAGAACAAGAGTTCTGTTCCAAGCACCTACGTGGTGGCACACAGTCATTCATAATCCAGGTTATGGAGAATCCAGCGCCCTCTTCTAGCCTACATACCTGTGCAATACATACATACATACATACATACATACATACATACATGTGGAACACTCATACTCATGAAATTAAAAAAATGAATTTTGTTCCCTAATGTCCTCTCATTATTAATATCCAGAGTAGAAAAGTGAATGATTAGTTACTTATGCTTCTGGCCAGGTTAACCAAGAACTGTGAAACACATCAGAAAATGAGCTCTTTAGAACCTGAAGGGACAATTTGTCCTTTAAAGGCTCTGTCTGTCTGTGTATTATTGTGAGGGTTTCCATATGCCAAAGTGCACACGTAGAGGTCCGTAAACACCCCTGAGGAACCTGTTCTCTTTTCTGTGTCAGTCCTGGGCATCACACCTGCTTGACCCATGTTGCCAGGACATGGGTCAAGAAGAAATTTTTTTTTCTTTTTTTTTAAATCTATTTATTTCAATTTTATTTATATGTGTACACTGTAACTGTCTTCAGACACACCAGAAGAGGGCATCAGATTCCATTACAGATGCTTGTGAACCATCACTCTTTCTGTATCTATGATTTTTTTTGGGGGGGGGTGTCGAGACAGCGTTTCTCTGTATAGCCCTGGCTGTCCTGGAACTCACTCTGTAGACCAGGCTGGCCTTGAACTCAGAAATCTGCCTGCCTCTGCCTCCCAAGTGCTGGGATTAAAGGCGTGCGCCACCACCGCCCGGCTCAGTTATTCTTCCAAAGAAAGCAGACAAATGTAAAGGTAATATCATGAAAAAGTTATCATTCTATCCTGGACTTCCCTAGTTCTAGTGGTTTCTAGACATTTCCGAGAGTTTACATAAACACAATGCAGGAAAATTCAAAGAAAAATTCAGGAATTCTACAAGAAGTATATTCTTACCTACAAACAACATCACATCCATGCACAATGCCTGCTAAGCAAAATTGAGATATTCACATTCCCCCAGTGAGAAGTACAGAACCAAGTCCTTGAAGGCTAACAGACCCTGTAATGTATTTGCTACTGGTCAAAATTCATTCTTATGTTAATAAAAAGCCATGAAGAGTAAGAGGTACTTTGTGATACAGATAAGGAAAGAAAGATATTGAAGGACAAATGTTTTGTAAAAGTTTCATGGAGATGTGTCTGAAGTTATGAATTGCTGCTCTTTCATAGACAATCCATAGAATGACTGACTATAATGCTCTCGTTTATGAAGGCTCTCACTTTCATGAATTTTCTGTGGTTTTCTGAGACCTTAGCAGCAAAGGAAGGATTTACCACCATCACTACACACAAAATTCTAGTGTGAAGTCTGAACAGTATCTTTTAAGGTCCTTTATTATGCAATTTGTTTCCCAGCAACTTCATGGCACTACACAATGGGTTCTTAAACCCATGTCTTTTAAATCCAATGATCTTTGCTGAACACTTCTGGCAGAAGGTATAGACAAAACATATGCACAATTTCAGGCAAATTTAAAGAACTTACATTATACAACAAAACATGTTATCTCTAATAAAATATATTTTCTAAAATAGACATAGACTTCCTTGTATTTATATCTCTCTGAGAAGGCATGACATAATCATCTCAAAAGCAGCAAACTTTTACATAATATAACATATATATTTGATATCTTGATACAGTAATGTACCTTTATGAAGTATGAGTTGATATCAAACAGAATCCCAGTGTCTCATCAGAGATGGTCAAGCCATCATGGGGAAAAATGCTTTCAATTCTACAATGTTTACCTTGATCAAATCTGGAACTAGCTCAATCCTGTGTGCAGCTGGGTCTCAAATGACTACATTATAACATATGTATTTGACATTCTGAGACCCAGGTGTAATGCTACAAACTTTCCACAATAAATAAGTAGAATATAAAGTGGAGAATTAATCGATGGACTAAATGTCAGACTTTTTCTTTAAATAGAAAAAGACTGCAACTTCAGAATATACACTAACATTCCAAATGGTACATAGAATCAAATATTTAGGGAAATTATTTTATGAAAATATATTCACAATCAAGAGGTAGAAAAACCACTATTAGAGAGCATTGAATTATTTAAATCATATAAAAGCAGAAACAGCATTACACATAATAAAATTTCATAAATACGATATGGTCTTTCACAACAGAATACTTAGGTATGTATGTGGAAGTAAATGGCACATGTGATGATGAATTTTAATGACGTAGAATCCTTTTCCTTGGTCAATCTTGTTTTAAATTGAGGGACAAATATGCTAATTTTTCACAAATATGGAGTACATCATTACTCATGGAATTGACTTAATTGAATTTTTAAATCTTGTCATTTTAACTTCATTTTCTTTTCTTTCGAATAGGACCTCATTTGTGTATCAGAATGGTAGCTGACATAGATATGCATTACCTATAATTCTTCCCTTGTTTTTAAATAACTGTAATACATAGGTTATATGTCTATTACAAAATGGGCATCAGAAATACAATTCTGGGGAATGAAAAAATGATGAAGACATAAAGGCACTTGCTATGACTTCAGTCTCAAGGGTTTGGTTCAAACCTCAGGGCTCTATAGGCATAATGTACCATTCAATGTACATACATACATGAAGATGAACACTTACATTCTTAAAGAAAAAATATTGTAAAGAAAAACAAAAAACATTGTTACAATCCTTTCAGTTTTTCCCTATTTAACACATCATTTTGGGGAAGAGGAAATGGAGTAGATGAACCATTCTTCCTTCTAAAGAAAAGAAGAGAACTAAATTGGAAAGAAAAATTTCCAAGTAAATAGTCCCAATAAACAAGCTGGAGCAGCCATTCTAATACAGGATAAAATTGAATTTCAACCAAAAATTATCAAAAAGCTTAAGGAAGGAGAATACTTCATACCCATCAAAGGAAAATTCTACAAAGATGAACTCTCAATTCTGAACATCTATGTCCCAAATGCAAGGGCACCCACATTTGTAAAAAGAATTGTTACTAAAGCTCAAAGCACATATCGAACCTGACACAATAATAATAAGAGACTTCAACACCTCACTGTCACCAATGGATGAATCATGAAAAGAGAAATTAAAAAGAGATACAGTGAAATTAAGAGAAGTTATGATACAAATGGATTTAAAGGATGTCTACACATTTCACCCTAAAACAATACAGATTTGTATGGTGTGCTTGCAGCCAAACATCGGATTGAGTACAGGGACCCCAAAGGAGAAGTTGAAGGAAGGACTAAAGGAGCTAGAGCAGATTGCATTTCCATAGGATGAACAACAGTATCAACAAACTGGATCCACCACAGTTCCCAGGGACTAAACCACCAACCAAAGAGTACACAAAGAGGGACCTATGGCTCCAGTTGCATCTGTAACAGAGGATGGCCTTACCTGGCATCAATGGGAGGGGAGGCCCTTGGTCCTGTGGAGGCTGGATGCCCCAGCATAGGAGGATGCTAGGGCAGTCAGGCAGGAATGAGTTGGTGGGTAGGGGAGCACACTCATAGAGACAGGAGGATGTGCATGGGATAAAATATTTGTAGAGAGAAAACTGGGAAGGAGAACATTTGGAATGTAAATAAATAAACTAACCAATAAAAAAGATAAGAAAAATAAAAAGATCACAACCTTTCAGTTTTTCCATATGTAATACATAATTTGGTGGAAGAGGAAACAGAGTAGATGAAGCATTCTTCCTTCTAAAGAAAAGAAGAGAACAAATTAGGACAAACATTCATTGATGCTTGGAAATTTATCGATAATGTACAGCACCTAGAAAACTTTTACAACTATATTCCATGTGTTGAAATACAAAGGTGGAGAGTACAGGATGTTTCTCTGGAACCCTGACCATCTCTGAAATGCAATTTATGTGACACATTAGACCTTCATTCCACACTGATATAAAAGGACACAACTCCAATATAGAAATTAGTGATTGATAGCATTCCCATAGGAAGAACAACAGTATCAAATAACCTGAATCCTTGAGAGCTCCCAGAAACTAAGGCAAAAACCAAAGAGAACACATGGGCTCCTCCATCCTCCCCACTAAACATGTAACAGAGGACTGCCTTGTCTGGCCTTAGTGGGAAACAATGAGCTCAATTCTGTAGAAACTTGATGCCCCAGTGATGTGAGATGCAAGCAGAGTGAGGTAGGTGTAGGTGGGTGGATGGGTAAGCACTCTCAAATGCAAAGGGAAGAGGTTCTGTGGAGAAGAACTTATGAAGGTTGGACCCAAGAGGAAGGCAACATTTGGAACATTAATAAATAAAATAATTAAAATTTTAAAATGATAAAATGAATGAAAGCAAAAAGAAAGTAGAAAGAAACAAAGAAAAACAGTAATAATCAAGGAAACCACAAGCTGGTTCTTTGAGTAAATCAACAAGATAGACAAACTCTTAGCAAAATTATCTAAAATCCAGAGACAATAACCATATTAAGAAAACTGGAAATGGGAGATATAACTATGGCTGCTGATGCAGATCAAAGAATCATTAAGTCTTTCTTCAAAAAACCTATATTGCACAAAATTGGAAAACATAAAGGAAATGCATTACTTTCTAGACAGATAACAATTACCAAAGCTAAATCAAGAACAAGTAAACCATCTGAAGACTCTTACAAACCCTAAGGAAATGGAAGCAGTCATTAATAGTTTCACAACAAAAACAAGTCCTTGACCAGATAGTTTTAGTGCACAATTCTAACAGACTTTCGAAGAAAAATTAATGCCAATATTTCCAGGGATGCAGGGGTGGGTCACTATACAAAAATCAACCAAGATAATTGTATTAGTCAGGGTTTTCTAGAGTCAGAGAACTTATGGAATGTCTCTATGTATTAAGGGAATTTATTGTAATGACTCGCAGTCTGCAGTCCAGCTAAGCCAACAAGGGAAACAATGAATAGGAAATTCAAGAATCTAGCTCAGTCCTGTGAGGGCAGTTGATCTGATCTTCAGTATGAGCTAGATTCCTGAGGAAGTTATGTTTCAACAGATGTGCTGGCAAGTAAGTGCAAGCAGGTAAAGAAGAGTGAGATTTCCTCCTCCCATCATCCTTATCCAAGCCTCCAGAAGAAGGTATGCCCCACATTAATCATGTGCACAACCATGCTTGTTTTGCAATCTGCTCTGTGCCAGGCTGGCCTTGATCTCAGAATTTTGGGTGCCTCAGTCTCCTGAGATTAATGGTATGTACTATCTTGTCTAGGTCTAACATCTCATGGCTACTATGCCTCACAATCTGAATCAAAAGTCTGTGTCATCCAATTTTAACAACTGGATCAGAAGCCTGTTTTGTAAAGCCTCAGATCTAGATCACAGGTGATTGCCCATTTCTGGATTACAGTTCATTCTAGATGTACTCACGTTGACAACCAGAAATATCCATCACAATAATGCACCATATAAAAAAAAACTGAAAGGAAAACCCCATATAAATAGCTCACTAGATGCCAAAAATGTGTTTGGCAAAATCCAACACCCCTTTATGATAAAAGAGAAGGGGCTCAAGGGGCATACCTTAACAAACTATAGGCAATGTACACCAAGATAATACACAAAGCAAATTAAATAGACCAAGCTAGTACACAAATCAAATTACAGAGGAACTTAAGCATTTCCACTAAAATCAGGGACAAGACAAGGCTGTCTACTCTCCCCAAATCTCTTCGATAGAAGTTCTAGCTCAAGCAATAAGGCAACTAAAGAAAATCAAGGGGATACAAATTGGGAAAAAAGAAGTCAATGTATCACTATTTTCAGATGATATGATAGTATATATAAGGGAGCCCAAAAATTCTACAAAAAAAAAAAAAACCCTGCAGTTTTAGCAAATTGGCTAGATACACATTTGACTTGAAGAACTCAGTACTCTCCTCTAGAAAAGCAAAAACAGGCTGAGAAAGAATTTAGGGAAACAGAATCCTTCACAATGAAATACTTTCATTAACTTCTAACCAAGCAAGTGAAAACCTGTATGACAAGAACTTCAAGTATCTGCAAAAACACCAAGGAAGATAAGAGAAAGTGGAAAGGTCTCCTTTGCTCATAGTTCAGTAGGATTAACATAATGAAATATGTCCATCTTACCAAAAAGCAATCTACAGATTCAGTACAATTCCCTTCAAAATTCCAACACAATGCTTCACAGCTCTTGAAAAAAAAAAAAAACCTTCATATGGACATTTTAAAAAGAAAACCCCACAGGATAGATAAAATAATCCTGAACAATAAAAGAAATTCTTGAGGAATCAATATCCATGACTTTAAACAATACAGCAGAAAAATAGTAATAAAAATTTGCATGGTATTGGTATAGAAATAGACTGGTGGATCAATGGAATTCAATTGAAGACTCTAAAATAAACCCTCACCCCTATGAACACTTGATTTTTGACAAAGAAGCTAAAACCATACAATGGAAACAAGAGAGTATTTTCTACAAATGATGATAGTCTAATTGGATGTCTTTGTGTAGAAGAATGCAAATAAATCGGTATTCATCACCCTGCACAATACTCAATTCCAAATGGAGTAAGGACCTCATTATAAACCCAGACACACTTAATCTAATACAACAAAATGTGGGGAATAGCCCTGAACATGTTGGAACAGGAGAAAACTTGTAAACAGAACACCAATGGCTCTGACACTAGGGTCAGGAATAAATAAATGGAACTATGTGAATTCGAAAAGCTTCTGTCATGCAAAAGACACCATCTTCAGGATGCCTATAGATTAGATAAAGATCTTCATTATCTCTATATCCTACAGACAGGGACTTCTGCTTCTACAGCAATGGGGCAAAGACTTGTGTAATGAGGTACTAAAAGAAGAGGAAGGGATGATACATTATGAAGTTATCATATGTAACTTCAATCAAAAAGATACATATGAAGAAAAAGAAGACAATCATTTACATATAAAACAGAATAGAAACATGATATGCAAGCATACACATACCACATGCACCCCAAAATGAGGAGTGTCTGAAGAATTCTCCAAATCTTTCAGAATAAAATCTAGAAACATTAATTTTCCTAATTTTACAATATACTACAATTATAATAAAAAACATTTAATACCTTTATTAAAACACAAAGAGATATGAATAGAATGGTGACCTCATCAATGATATGCACAGTTCAGTAAAGTATAATTTTCCTAATATTAATTTATATAGAAAGTCAATCACATGAACATTATAAAAATACTGAAAATAATAAATCTTGAAATAGGAAAAATATTTAAATAGATTCATGAAGAGTCAATTATAGAGACAGAATGTTAAAAACAAATATGTACTATTTTTATTTCCAACCTTTTTTAATGTTTTTTTATTTTAGTTGAAGTTTATCCGCTTGCGGAGTATTTGTGTGTACACACGGTGTTTGTTGCTAACTGCAGTCAGAAAAAGGCATCATATGTCCAAAACTGACATTTAGGATGGTTGTAAGTCATCATGTGGGTTGGGAATTCAACTGATTACCTATTTAAAAAAAAAAAAAAAAAAAAAAAAAGCAACTCTATTAACTGGTACATCATCACAACAGCCCTCCAAGGGAATGTGACCATTTCAGTCTTAGTCTCCTGAAGCCCTGATCATCCTTATCTTGAAACCTGAAAATACCTGGTTCTTTTGTTATAGCATCTCTTCACTGCACCTTCCAAGGGCTCTTTGTGGTGCTCCTCAGTTGAAAAACTCATGCTTATCTGTGAGCTCGGCATATGAGAAATATATTCTTCAGGAAGTACCTGGACTTCTAACAGTGCTTTGCCCAATAGATAAAGAGAAAACAATGTACAGGACTCTATATGAGATTCCTCGGCTCACATGGAGTTTCAGATTACAGAAAATCTGTATGGAATATTTTTTAATGAGCAAAACTTGAGTCCTAACACTTGTAATCACAGGTCAATCAAAACCCAAGTGTACAAATGGGAATAAATTATTGTGATGAAAGTAGATTACAGCACTGAGTTCCTGAAATTTTCATGGAATAAAATATGAAGGATGAGTTACACCTCCAGTAAGGAATAACATGAAGAATGGACAGAAGATCGTGCAATGTTCCCTTCTGTAGGAGGAGCTAAGGTGGGGAGTAAGGAGAGGAAGAGGAGGAGTGAAGAGAGGAAGAGAAGGAAGAGGAGGAGCTAGGAGGGAAATGAGAGGGAGGCCATGGAGGCTGATGTTCGCTTGTCTGTAGCAGTCAAAGGTAGTTGGTATATCTAGATTGGGTATTGGGTTACACTTCTGATTTTAAGGGCTTCTTGTTATTGAGCATTACCAAATATATGAGCCTTTGATTAATCTTTAAGCATTAGAGTCTCATTTTTTTTTTTTAACCAGGCCCACGTGGATATCGGGATGGTCTGGGCAATGCCCAGCCTTGCAGAGACAGCATGGAAGATTGGCAGAGCTATCTCCCACGCTGGCATCTCGTGGGTGGCAGGGCTGGTGTCTCTGGCTGGTTGTTTCTAGCTGCGGTGCGCACGTGGCCTCTGACCACGTGGTTGAGCTAGGTAGAGCCATTGCAACCTAGACAGTCAGCTTGACCAGCAGCCGATTTTAAATAATTACTACAACACCCTTCTCCTCTGAGAATCTCAGTTTTCTGTGTATGTTACATTCATTCATACAATGCTCATACAGTTGCAGGGTGGTTCTCTCAGGAACCTCAAGGAAGAACAAGAGATAATGCAAGGTAACTATTTTCACCCATAAAACCGCACAGCTATAGTTCTGCACCATGAAATCTCAGTACAAAGGCAGCTGAACTGTGTCTAGGAATTGACCTTCTCTTAAGAAGTCCATTGTCACAGCCCTGACTCTTAAGAAATTCTAAAAATCAACAGAAGAATGAGCGTGGATCTGGGTGGGTTGCTACACTGCTTTATTCCCAGCACTCAAAATAATGAGGCAGACAGATACTATATGGACCTGACCTGGAGTACAAGGTGACTTCTAGTTGAGAAAGGGAAAAGAATCTTATCCAACAAAACAAATCAAAAGCAATCAACACCAGGCCACCTTAGCCATGTTGCATGGGAACAGTGCACTTCTTTGGATGGAGACAAAAGACACAAAATTCTTCCCATATTTATCTGATCAGGATTATTTAAAATTTGCAATTAATTGTTATCTTAATCTATAATGCATTTTAAAAGTATAAAAACATTGTGGTCTAATATCATCACACAGCATCATACATAACGTGGTTTTGTTCAGAATCTAAAGTATAACATTAATAAATCAGTATATGAAGACACATTTCTGAATGCTGTGTTTATATGACAGTTCATTCATTTCAGATGGAAAATTACTAGAAAGTGTCTCATTGCTTAATCAATGTTTACACAACCATAACTTTAAAGATTGCTAAAATACTGCTTCAGCATCAATCAAAATTCCAGTGGTCAGTAAGCGACTAATATCTAAAAAGCTCACTAGCAATGCATAACCTCCAAGGGCAAAGTTTACTACTGTTGACTAGAACAGTAGTAAAACAGCAGAGTTAGAAACCACAAATGGTTGGGAATTATACCAGCTTAGTACCTGCTACCAAATAAATATAACCATGTTTGCAAACAACAGTCAAGAACATCCTCTCAGAAATTATTATATAAATATCCTGGCAACAATAAAATGAATGAAAAAAAGTCAGGAAAATCAAACTTACATAATCAGCAATTTACCAACAGAATTAAGGAATGCACAGTAGAATTTGATGGACAATGTTTTTATTGTGCACTAGTGAAATCGGTCTTAAGTGTGGTCCAATTCCCGTCTGTTCAGTATCCCAGCAGATCCATTCACCTGGGAGTTTCCATGGCTTCTTGGTTGCAGTTCCTGCTACTGCTCTGGTGACTGAAAATTTCCCAAGGCCTAAATGGGCAATAACTGTGAATGAAAAGAATTTTTACATTGCTGTGAGACCCAAGGCAGTGTCCTCCACTCCTAGTTCCTCACCATGCAGCTTCCAGACTCCTCCAGACAAGGAGGAGTTTCTGATCCTTCAGGGTCTCAGTCCTTCTTCTGACTTCTCCTGTTACAAAACCAGTTTCAATCAAGGAATGATTCTTCCCACCTACTCCATATGTTTCCCTTACCCAGGATGTCCTATCAGTTGTCCTGCAGCTGAAGACAAGTTTCTTTTCCATGCAAGGTACTGCCCGAGTCCTGTGGGTTCCTAAAAATGTCGCCACTGGAAGTTCTTCTAGGAATGCCTATCAGGCCCCTGTAGTGTAGATGTAACTGTGTATCTTACAGTGCTCTTCCATAACTACTGAATGTTCCAAATCCAGTGAGCCTTAGTTTCCTTGGTCTTCAAACATGATTTGGAGATTTTTCTGAGCCAATCAATGACTTACATCTTTCTCAATCTGCACATGCAGTCTTCCACATAACTCCAACAGTAAGACTACCTGGACCTATTTTTTCAACCATCATTTGCTTGTTGTACCATAGACAAGAAGTATGTGTATAAATGGTTATAGAATAAAGACAACAAAACTGTGAGAAGTACAAGCTATGATGTGCATTCATTGTGCACAATTTGAAGTTTTACTATGATACTGGAAATTTTTGTTTATTTGGAATAATGATCTCCATCCAAATCATCAAGCAGTGGTGCCCAGATCCATTGAACATGTGAAATTGGAATCACCAGGGACTGTCCAGCTGGTTGAAACTTCTACTCTGTTAAAGGTTATTCCAGACACCTAACTCTCAATTGCCTGGTGTGTGAGCTTTAACATCCCTGATGCAGCAATTGACAGAAAGGACCTCTTATCTTTTGAAAGTAGGGCCCTATACTACTTGTAATTGTATTAGATTCTAATGATGAGGTCCTGTTTCAACAAACTCCAATAATTAGAAGAACTTAATGTTATCACTCAGTAGTTTCTCCCAAGTTGAACAATTTCCTTTCTATTTTTGAGTCAGGGAAAAACTATGTCGTGATACGGATTTGTCCACTGTAACTTAGCACTTTTTCTAAGATCCCAATTTTCTGAGCCTTCTTGAAATTAGTATATTCTACTATAATGCTTTAGCTTGGAGTAAAGATTTTTTTTGTCTTTTTTTCAGTACTTCCAAATATATTTCCAGGATCTTTGGGATTTTTAAACTGTACATGAGCATGTGCCTCATCTACTATTCATAGACTGTTTCTTTAAAGATTCACAGACTCATGGTATTTGTATAAAGGGACTCACACATGAAATTAAGATGATGACAATACCTTAATAGTGAGTTGTTGAGTTTTTCTTCAGGATATATATTCTGGGGTATGCAAAATATTAATATTCTGTAAATGATTTGAGAAAAGAATGGAAATCTAATTCATTTCTTGTTAAAGAGTAGAGTACTAAGACACAACAGGACAGAACACTATATTATTAGATCTGTAATATGTGTCAATAGTTCGCACTGTTCTGAGAGTTATTGGAGTTTTGCTGAATCAAGGGGTATTAATGAGTTCATAGCCATGCAGAGACAAAGCACAGTATGAATGGCTATACCTGAAAATGATGAAGCCGTATTTTCATTTACTCTTTGATAAACTTTTCTCTCATACTCTTGAATTCAATAGAGAAAGCAGACTTACTGCAGAGATTTTGAAATCACTGTTTTCTATTTTCAATCTTTTTAACTTAACCTAGTATTACTATAGCAGTAAGCCTGGACCATTGAACCGTATAATCCCTGTTTTAGTTAGCAAAAACTATCATTGCTAATACAATGTTGCTAACTTTCCTAATGCTAAACACTGACATACAATTCAAATTATTATGTGGGCAGACTAATCTGAAACCAAATGAATGATTTCTCAGTCTTAAAACTACTGGAAATAGGTGTTTTCCTGTGCTCTTAAGCAACCCCTGTGACAGGGTCATTTCTAGTCCCAAAGGGGTTGTTATCCACACACTGAAAATCACTACTATTAAGTTTATGTTACTGGCTTGCAGAAAACATTAGTGGCTTCAGCATATGATTTATGAGAAACATTTCCTGGGAAGATGCAACATATATTCATCCAAGTATCACAAGTCTAAACTGAAAACAACCAAGACAAACTTATTGAATCATTCAGCTGTTTTGGAGTTACTTAGGGATAATGGAAATGAGTTGTTGACCAGATCACAAGGGACTCATAGTCAGTTGACATCCTGAAATGTGAAATTAGCATCTGAAAAAGATTATGAATACTGGATACTCAAAGGAAATTTCACATCTGTAGGCATATGTATAGGATAAAGAACATCCTGTCTTGGTGGCTCAGTTTGTCAAATATCTTTTAAGAATGATTTGTCTGAGCCGGGCGGTGGTGGCGCACGCCTTTAATCCCAGCACTTGGGAGGCAGAGGCAGGCGGATTTCTGAGTTCGAGGCCAGCCTGGTCTACAGAGTGAGTTCCAGGACAGCCAGGGCTACACAGAGAAACCCTGTCTCGAAAAACAAAAAAACAAAAAAACAAACAAAAAAAAAAAAACAAAAAAAAAAGAATGATTTGTCTGAATTTCTTCATTTGAATTAAATATACAGAATGCTGTCAGTTTTATTAGATAGTTTCAGGGGTGTGTTACACACCTTAGTTTTCCTTGGGAATGGATTATTTCTGTCTCCAGAAAAGTATGGCAGAAAACTATATTCTTCTGCTATCCCCACTTGTCTTCATCTTTTAATATTTGAGAGTGAGCATGTAAAAATTTCATAAAAACTTTCTTACATTGTCACATTTTGAGAGTTTATCCCAACATAAAGAGTTGACAGTATCTAAGATTTGAACACTGCATGAAGGTTTTCACAAGTTTTTCATAATCATAGTAATTCTCAAAGATATTTCCACATATATTACATTAGTGAATATTCTCTTCTGTATGTATTCTGTTACATTCTAAGAGATAGGCCAAAAGTAAAGGATTTACACCTTCAAAACATTTAAAAGGTTTCTGTCCTGTAAGTATTCTCTAATGAATTTTAAGATATTTCTTGGAAAAGATTGTCTCATTTACTTTATTTAGAAGGTTTCTGTACTGTACAAATTCTCTGATGACTTCTCAAACTGATTGTGAGTAATGCATTTGTCATTTATACAACATTCCTGTATGAATTCCATGATGATTTCTCAGACTAATTTTGTGGGTAAAGCATTTGTCACATTCACTACATTTGAAAGGTTTCTCTCCTGTATGAATTCGCTGATGACACCTCAGACTAATTTTGTGAGTAAAGCATTTGTCACATTCACTACATTTGTAAAGTTTAGTTCCTGGATGAATTATCTGCTGACTTTGAAAATTGCCTCTCTGGGTAAAGCATTTGTCAAATTTATTACATTTGTAAGCATTGATACCACCATTGTCTTGTTTCAGCATCGATTTACCTTTAGAGACAAAAACCTTATCAAATTCTGTATTTCTGTTGTGTGCTTTTTTTCCCTTTGTGGAGTCCTTGATTGAGACTAATGATAGAACACTCATTTAAACATTTTATACTCTTGTTATATTTGCAAACTTCTCTGGTGTTCCCCATTTTATGCCTTTTTAGGTTTGAGGATTGAAGACAGGCATCTCTGGTGTTAGTTTTATGAGGTGTACTTTGGACAGTTTCAAGAATCATATTGCTAAGTTCATTGCATTTAGAAGACTTTTCTTGGATATTCACATGCTCATGGACAATGTACAGTGTGTCTTCATCCAAGACCTTTCCATATGATATATGAGACTTTTCTGGGAAAAAAAAAGAGGGGCAATTAGTGGTGATAGGGTTTACTTAAATGGGGAGTAAGTGATTCAAAAATCACTATTCTCTGGATTTTTGGTAAACTAGATATTCTCATGGATATGTGCTCTTGAAAGGTTTTTTCTTTTTAAAAAAATTACATGGATCCTCAGAAGAACCTCAAAACTGATCTATATCAAATAATAAGAAATGATAATAGCCCTCTAAATATTATTTTGAAATTGTACCTTTCAGAAACTAGGACAAACAACTGATCCATCAGTAAGAAACTTTTAGGAAGTCGATCTCTGAACAATGTATCTCTATTTTTTTTTTATTTTTTAATTTGATTCAGTGTGATGCTGTATAGCTTTGCTCAGGTATAAATTTATGATGTATCCAATATTGCCATGGAAAACACTAAATAGGCTTGTTTCAACACGCAATATGCTAGGATAAAGATCATGCTGTCTCAGAAGTAAACACAGAGACCAAATATCAAAAAGTAAAAAAAAAAAAAAATTTCCAAATCAACAGCTCTATATCTACTTAAAGCCTTCTGCATTTTTAAAAATCATAAATAAGGGAACCTTTTAAAGCAATAGTAAGATTAAAATACTCTGACTATAATCTGTATAAAAATAATTCCTTGTTCTCAATATTTAATTTTTTTGAAATTAGAAGTTTTGGTTGAAGCTAGATAAGACGTAAGGAGAGATCTCAGAGAATATAGCACTGGTTACTTTTCCAAAGAAAGGAGAGAATCATAAGGAAACACCATGAAAAAGTTGTGATTCTAACCACAACTTCCTTTATTCTAGTGGTTTCTTGACATTTCAGAGAACTTACATAAATAGAATATTAGAAAAAAATTAAAAATATACTGAGATTCAACAAGAAGAGTATCCCTACCCACAAACAATAGATTGTTGTAATTCTCCAACATCACATCCATGTACAATGCCCTCTGAGCAAGATCGAGACATTCCCATTCCTCCAGTGAGAAGTCCACAGCCACATCCTTAAAGGTTAACATTCCCTGGAATGGAAAATTGCTTATTTGTTACTGGACAAAAATGTTTTAATTAGTTAAAAAATAACTAATTAAAATATACTTAATGATATAAATGAGGTAATAAAATATTGAAGGACAAATGTTTTCTAAAAGTTTTATGGAGATGTCTGTTAAGATATGAACTGTTGTTCTTCCTTAGACAATCTATGCAATGACTTACTGTAATGCTCACATTTAGAAAGGCTCTCACCTTTATGAATTTTCTGTGGTTTACCAAGACCTTAGCAACACATGAAAGATTTGCCACTGTCAGTATATTCAGAAATTTTGTTTGCATTTTTGATTATATAATATCTTTTAAAGTTCTCCATTATGAAATTTGTCATTGGCTTTGACTGTTCAAGATAGCAAACATTTACAAATGTCACTATTTGTCATCCAATATTCATAGTGACATATTCATTTTGCATTGCCTCTGGATTTGATGCTTTTAACAAATTATACACATGTAATTTGGGGTTAGCAGGAATAGAAAATTACATAAATTATGGTTATTGTATTCATTAGTTATTCTATTCATTAGTGATAATGAGATGTCCATAGAAAATAATTTTGCTTTGACATTGTTCTTTGAAAAGTATTTTAAACAAACAAGTTGAGTACTCCACAGTAGGATAGCATGTTTAAATATTAAATTTCCTCAAGCTGTATTAACTCTAGCTATGAAGTTAAGCAGAAGTCCCAGTCTATTAGAATGCAAGATCTATTTGTACAATATTGCATAGCCACACTTACAATTCTGCCAATGCATAGGAAAAGTCCATGGAGCAAGACTCCGTGGAGTTCTGCTGACTGTCCTCTTTGTAACATATGTGTAAGAAAAATAAAATTGAAAAATGCTAACTTAAAAGTATATGAGGGGGTTGCTCTCCACAAACTAACAGCAATTCCTCATCGTTAAAGATAAGACTGACAAACTCACTGTATATGAAGAAGTCAAGCTGGAGCCTACAATAGCACTCACTACTGTGTTCCAGTGGCCTTGTTATGGGAAGGTGCTTGGCAAGCTATATAAAGAGAAATGTATACACTGAAACAACCACAAAGACTTTGATCAATAATCTGACCTTCCTGGAAAACATGCAAGAGGTCAGTGATGTCTCAAAGATATTGGGAGTAAGTAATCAATATCTAATTTGACTTAAATAAGAAAGGCTGCCTTTTGTCTCTTCAACTCATAGAGGCAGAGGGGAGAGAGCATGGGATAGTAGGTTTACAGAGGGGAAACTTGGAAGGGGGACAACATTTGGAATGTAAATAAATATAATAACCAATAAAAAATTTAAAAAAAAAGAAAAATAGAAACATCATCACAACCCTCCAGCAGTTGCTTATGTAATATATAGTTTGGTAGAAGAAGAAACATAGAGTAGAAGCATTGTTCCTTCTAAAGAAAAGTAGAAAACAAATTAGGAAAGGCATTCATGCATGCTTGAAAATTTACGAATCATGCACAGCACCAAGGCCATACACCACAGAATATTTTTACTAATAAATTCCATGTGATGAAATACAAAGGTGGAGAGCACAGGACTTACACTACTTCTAAACATGAAACAAAAAACAAAGGGAAGTAACCATTTCTATATTGAGAAGTGACCAAAGAACACCACAATGAGCTGTATCTCTCTCTTGAGACAAACAGATTTTAAGTGTAAATACAGCCATGATTATTGTTTGACATAAAATGCCAAAAAAAAAAAAAACCCATGAAATAAAATAAAATACTGCCATCTGTGTCTGCTCACAAACACATCAATGTTATGACAAAAGAAAGACACATATTCCTGCCATCATCTGTGCCTCTAGAGAACTAATATATTTACTATTAGGATTCAAGACAGTGAATCCTTTATAATTTTATCCTTCGGCAAATTCTTCTCTTTCATATATTGCTCAGTGACACCAATGTCCACATGATTCCATATCCACATTCACAAGCTTTTGTCTGGAACTCTGACCATCTCTGAAATGCAATTTATGTAAAACATGAGACCTTCCTTCCACACTAATATAAAAGAACACAACTCCATGCAATGTAGAAATTAGCCATTGATATATTTTTTGACCATCATTTACAACAGATTCTCTTTGAGACATGCAAGTCTTCAGTCCATAGAAATTGTACTTACTCACAGTAGAAAATCCAGTGAAAATATAATCATGTTATATATGAGAAAGACCTAAACATTAAATTTGTATTATCTCTGAAGAAAATGAAGATCACAGAAAATAAGCTCTTTAGATAACATTACCACATGTAGAGAACAAAAGTATTGAATGGTTTGAATAAAAAAGGGACTTTTCAAAGAAATGTAGACAGCACACTGACCTGTGGAGTGTTTACCAGAGAAGCACTCATTCTTTTTGTTTGTCTTCTCCCAGTTTCAAATATTAGAACTCTTCTTGACATTTCACAACAGTGTTTGAAAAATACAAAGATGAAATTAATACTTCATTATGGGCAATGATAAACCACATAAAAGGACATTAAAATCAAAATGATACAAGGAATCTTATCAACATTTCTACAGACATGAGAGCAGGCAATGACATATTTAGTGTGAGTATAATCTGGGGACTCTTTCTAATGTCAGCAGGCACCAGGCACAAACACAGAGCACGTGCATGCCTGCTGCAAATCCCTATTACTCAGGATTATTACTGAGAACTTATCTTCCAGGGTCAAGAGTCAAGGACAAATGGCTCATGACCATCGTGATGGATGCCTAGAACTGAATGGCATTCCGTTAGATATCACACTAGAATACCCTGATAGTAGAATATCTGACCCTTTTATAAGATTCCACTTCATTCTACCAGGTAAATATAGTGTATTTATTTTGCATGTGTGCCCTGTTGTTTTGGAGTACAAAGATTCTATCTGCCAAATATCATGGGTTTTGCAAAATAGTAAGTTGTCATCAGATTTAGTTACAGCCATTTACATCATCATCTAAGATGCTTTCGATTGTTCATGAGATAAAACTCTTTATCTCCAATTTACTTCTCCTTTCAATATGGTCATATTTTCCACTCCCATGAACAGCTTTGTATGCACTGACCTTGATCCCTTGACATTCACATGAATGCATTAAAATGTAGATTATTAAAATTAAAGCCAGAAATGTCTTTAAATGGAATTCCCTTATGCTTTCTGTCAGGGGCATCTCTGCTTGTACACTGAAGGCCTGTAATCAGCCATAGGCTTAAAGCCTGCTAGCACCAAGTCTTGGGTCTCTGTGAAAAAAACCTTGAAACAGATGGCTAGAAGCTATTGTAAACAAGTAGCTTTGGTGGAAAGTTGCCAGGTCTCAATCATAAACCTTGTAGATAAGTAACCTTGATGGATAATACTAACTTAGATAGGGACAAGTGAATCATAGGTGGAGTCAGAGTGACCTGTCCCCTGAAGCTTCACCCAGCTGATACTCTGTTCTGGAAGATATCTGTATTCCCCCTAAACACTTATGCTCCTGCATCATCCCCTTCCCCAACATCCTGCCTTTTTGTGTATATAACCCCTGTGTAGAAAAGTAAAAATTACGGTTTGATCAGCCTATAGACAAGCTGTGTTTCTTTGCATCTTTGCCTGTATCCCCCCCTTTTCAGGTGACCTCCCTGGACTCCTATTTAATGCCCTGCTGGACAGGACAGCTTTCGCTTTAGCCAGTTGTTCTCCATGTTTCTAGGGCTCTGGTAAACTTTTATTACAGTTCCAGGAACTCATAAATTGATGCATCTACATGTTTCAGAACCACATGTAGACTGATACAGGAGTGGGGTATCAGTTCCCAAGACCATAAGAAATATGTGTTTTACGATGGTCGGTCTTTGACAACCCCTGTGAAAGCATCAATTGACCACAAAGAATTCACAACTCAGGGGTTGAGAATAAGTGTTCTATGCAATGTCAAAACAAAATCACAGAGGAAGCATGGTAGAAACTCACCGATAGCTGCCAGGGATAACAGATGTCCATAGAGATAAAATGAACCATTGCAGGGTATGGCCTTGGAACAATTCCCTAATTATATCAAATCTGCTAAAATACTATCATATTGGAATATCTTCCTGAACATGAATATATCTACATCATGGCTTTGTTCCAGGCAGTTCTCAGGTTCCCAATCAGTAATAAATATGAATACAGTGAGACTCTTCAGAGCCTTGTTGTTACAGATATCCTCTCTGGTTATCACTCTTGTAGGATAACATGAAAGAAAAATGTATGATATGGGCCTTCTGGAAGACATACCAATACATATACATACTCATATATGCACACATACAAACATGAATAAAAACATAAGACCTCATTCTGAACACTGAGACACTTACTACACAAAGTTATCATGACCATGGTATCAGCAAATATTCAGTTCTTTTTATAGAGATGATGGAATTCCATGGGAAGTCATATAAGATTAATGAGAATCGGTGAGGAAAATATTGATTTCCTAGAAACAAATGAACAAATAAACTTTCTATGTCATAACACTAGGCCAGGAAATAAGCAACTACTGACACCCAGACCCTCAGTGTTCCTTATATCACTGTCTGAGGACTAAACAGATGCAGCACCGAATTCACAAATTTCTTTAGAAAATCCCACAATAAACTTGCACAGAGAATAATGCAGAAGACAGAAAGAAAGAGAATGTGGTAGAGTCATCACACAAAACTGACTTTACCTGGATCCAAAAGCAAATGAGCATAAATATATGCACAAAGAAAATAACAACAGTCCAGGTATACCAACGTACATTGAAAAACATTTCTCAAGTGTTATTTTAACAGGAAGTGTGATATGTAGGAGGAGCTAAGTGGGAAGGAGTACCGAGAGGAAGAGATGGAGTAAGGAGAGGAGAAGATGAAGGAGAAGAGAAGCAAGGTGATAAGAAAGAGAAAGGGGGGGGGGGCATGGAGGCAGATATCCATGTGTTTCCACCAGTCAAGGATAGTTGATATATATAGGTCGGGTATTGGGTTGCACTTCTGATTGAGCATTACCAAACGTATAAAAGCCTTTGACTAACACTTTAAAAAAATTGTATAAAAGCAAAAAAGGAAAAGGGGACATGAGATAGGGGTTTTCTAGGGAGGGGAAATGGGGAAAGGGGATGGCATCTGAAATGTAAATAAAATATAAAATTTTAAAAAATGAGAAAAAAAAGAATATGAGCAGATAAAAATCTCCTGCCAAAGAAAGAGAGGCCAGAAATTTCTACTTACTGAAATTTTCTCAGGACAGTTTCCACAGCCATGCAGACAAGAGCCGGGCCATTTTCTTCACCTATACCCTTTTTAAAAAGTAGAATCCTCCAGATTGGCTAGAGACAAGAGTGAAGACCAGAGATTACTGCATGCTTTTTTTTTAACCTTATTTTTGTGGCAATTTTGTTGCAATGGATAGTTTGCTTTCTGTTTGAAGAATGATTCAAGTTACCACTTGCCATTGGTTATATACCATGAAGATCTATGATCACAATTAGTAACATCATTGTGACTTGGTAGTTGATTCAGCAGCTGAGCACCTTAGAAGAAAATGCAGGCACAATGTGGAAGCCAGCCTACTTGGCACACTGTGCTTCTAAATAACAAGCATGGCACACAATGCCTCAGAAGTCAGAACACTGAATTCTAAGGTAACATAAGAAGCCAATAGCTGGCCAACAGTTGAGTCTGCATTCTCCACTTCTCCTTCCACATAGAGACCCTGGTGGTATGAGTGCTCACCATCCATTCCAGGAAAATGTGTTAACCAATCACAGTCATGGGCTTCTACCATACAAGTGGTCGCCCACATATAATAAAGTAGATACTGTTTCTGAAAAAAAGAAAGAAAGAAAGAAAGAAAGAAAGAAAGAAAGAAAGAAAGAAAGAAAGAAAGAAAGACGTTTCTCACTAATGGATACAGAAACTGAAGTCAAATTGATTTCAAGCAAGAGATGCAAGACTTTTTCAACAAATACAAACCAAACAACTCAAGGCACAAACTATGTACAATCAGTGAGAGAAGGCTCACAACCATGTCAATATATCTATGAAAGGCCTGGGCAAAATATCACAGTGGATCACTAGGAAAGTTCTAAAGAATGTGGAACACAAGGAACATCACTGAGTCTAATGAAGATAATAGCCAAGAAAACCTATCATTGCAAAAACTAAGAAGAGAAACAAGGACGTGCAAAGTCTCCAACCTAACTTGTCACAGTGCAGCAGTACTTACAAAGAGCAAGTATGACTTAGAATATGTTCTTTTTCTTAAATTTTATTTTTTAATCATTCTATTTGTTTATATCTCAAATGATATCCTACTTCCCGATTACCCCTCTACCAACCCCCTATCCCACATCCCACATCCCCTTTCCCTGTATGAGGATGCCCACCCATCCAACTACCCTCTCCTACCCCATCGCTCCAGCATCTCCCTACTCTGGGGCATCAAACCTTCAGAGGACCAAGGGCCTCTCTTCTCTATTGCTACATATGTATCTGAAGCCATGGATCCCTCCAGGTACACTCCTTGGTTAGTGGTCTAGTCTCTGGGATTACTGGGTGGTCCAGCCAGCCTATGTTATTCTTCCATGGGGTTGCAATCCCCCTCTGCTCCATCAGTCCATCTGCCACCTCCCCCACCACATTCCTTGAGCTCAGTCTGATGGTTGGCTCCAGGCATTCATATCTGCATTAGTCAGTTGCTGGCCAGCCCTCCCAATGAACCACCATCCAGGTTCCTGTCAGCAAATGCCTCATGACCACAGCAACAGTGTTGGGTTTGGTGTCTGCAGACATGATGGATTCCCCAGGTGGGGCAGTCTTTGGATGGCCCTTCCTTCAGTCTCTGTTCCATTTTTTGTCCCTGTTCTTCCTTTGGACAGGAACAATTGAGTTTAAAACTTTGAGAAGGGTGGGTGGCCACATCCATCAACCAGGATCAAGCCGTGCCTATCTACTGGAGGTGGTCTCTGAGGGTCTATGCCCGTCTCTGTGCATTTCGGCTAAAGTCATCACTTTAGGTCCTGGGATCCTCATGTTCCCCTGGTGTCTGAGACCCTCCAGTGGCTATTTCCAGTTACTCATTCCCCTCCCTACCGCTACATAATTTTGTTCAATTTCCTGACCCTCTGTACTTTTCTCACAATACCTCTAGTTCCTGATACTGTCCCTTTTATTTCCTCCCACTTCTCCCTCCCAGGTCTCTCCCTCTGTCCCACCATCATCCTGTTTCCCCTCAATTCAAGACTAAAATATCCACACTCTGGTCTTCCTTCCAAACTCAATATGGTCTGTGGGTTGTATCATGGACACTGTAAGCTTTTGGGCTAATAGCCACTTATCAGTGAGAACCATGTGTGTTCTTTAGTGTCTGAGTTACCTCACTCAGGATGATATTTTCTAGTTCCATCCATTTGCCTGTGAATTTCATGCAGTCATTGTTTTTAATTGCTAAATAGTACTCCATTTTGTGAATATACCACATTTTCTGAATCCTTTCTTCTGTTAAGGGCCATCTGGGTTCTTTCCAGCTTCTGGCTATTATAAATAAGGCTTCTATGAACATAGTAGAGCATGTGTCCTTGTTATATATTGGAGTATTTTTTGAGTATATGCCCAGAAGTGGTATAGCTGGGTCTTCAGGTAGAACTATTTCCAATTTTTCTCAAAACCCACCATGTTGCAGGTAATATTTAAAACAATGTCACCCGATCTAACTTATTATTGGGACTGCCAATTTCAAGACTAGGCAGAGCTTTGAGGCATGAGGCGTGCTGCCACTACTCAGCTCAGGCGGCCAGAGACACCAATCCTGCCACCCACCAGACGCCAACATGGAACACAGCTCTGCCAGTCTTCCACACTGTCTCCACAAGGCAGGGCGGAGCCCAGACCATCCCACCATGCATGCAGTACCCAGTAGAAATGAGACTCTAATGTTTAAAGATTATTCAATAGCTTTATATATTTGGTAATGCTCAAATAACAAGAAGCCCACACAATTAGAGGTGTTAGCCCATACTTAACCTAAATATTACATCTACCTTAGACTGCTGGAGACCCACCACCATTTTCCCCTCTCCCTCTGCTCCATCCTCTTCCTTCTCCTCTTCCTCTCCTCTCTTTGCCTACCTCTCATCCAGCCCAATCGCTGAGCTTTATATAAATATAGTGTGATGGTATCCTGCTACATATCACCCTTCTTGTCAGAATAAAAAAAAACTTTCTCTCAAAATAATTAGGGTACAACTATACTGTTGTGGCCCGAGCTGCCCCACACTTGGGGGACAAAATGTTGCAGACCGCTCGGTCAATGTTAGGACCCGCACTGCCAAAAGTCTTGGGGGCTAAATTGTTAGAGCTCGCACTGCCCCAAGCTGCTCCAGTATGCGGGTCGGAGTTCAGCAAGAAAGAGAAGACGGACTCAAAGAATGGAGACCAGACAGAGTGTGATTCAATCCCATTTATTCTTCAGTCTCTCTTCCTAGTCCAAGTCCCAAGTTTCTTCTTCCAAGTTCTCTAGTCCAAGTGTCTGCTACCTAATGCCTAATAACTAACTCCAAGTTGTACTGCCTACTGCCTAATAACTAACTCCAAGTTGTTCTGAACTCTTCTGTCTGCCTCTCGCCTTGTATATGTCTCACTTCTAAGCCACGCCTCTAAGTCACGCCCTTAGGTCTTATCTCTGAATCACACCTTAAGTCTTGGCTCTAAATCTGATCTCTAAGTCTCACACACCCAAGGGAAGATCCAGGGTATCTAAAACAAGATGTTATCAGAGTGTGCTCAGCTGTTGTGGCTGATGTAATCAAGTCTCTTTTCAGGGTATATGGCTCAAGATGGCTGCAAGGATGATAGTGGCCTTCTGTTGGCTCCCCACACCATAAAAATTTGTAACAGTAAGGTACAAGATAGACCTAATACCCAGTCCAATAAATTGTCAATAAAAAGGACTCTTGTCATCTATCTTAACTTACAGACTATAGTTCTGTATCTGGCTTATGTCTTGGCTTTAGAATAAATGTCAGCTGAAAAACATTCTCTCAAATCGTTTCTCTCAAAGTAAATAGGCTGGGTTGGCTATGAGACTATAAGTCTTCAACCCCATCAGAAATCCAGATTGACTGAATTAACTGAAAATATGGGAAGCACAAAGCATGGCTTCTAAAACTTAGCCAATTTATAGAGACCGCTGATTACCTAGACAGTCCCTTACTTGAAAACGTTGGAGCATCAGGTCTTCAGCCTTCTGGCCCAGGGTCATCTGACAGATCTAGTAATGCAGAATTTTTAAGGGCTGATCACTCTGTCTTGGCAGATATAATCAGTCGACTATTCTGCAAGTGTGTCCTTTTTCTAGACAGTATTTTGTCTGTAGATGAAAAGAGGCAATTCTTGCCTAGTGGCTGTCTCACCCAACTGGAGTAACTCCAAAGGGGCTCAATTTCTTCTTAGAATCCAAGACAGGGAAGCTGTCAGGAGACAGACAGGTCTCTAATCAAAATGACCATTAATACAGGAATGTTTGTAACGTCAATTCTGTGGACTTCTGCGGTTTTGAAAAACAGTTATCTATGTAAAGCAATCTGGACTGTTGTCCATTAACTCCTCTCAGCTATTTCTAATTAAAATCTAGAAAACACCCTAACAATAAATTTAGAGCCATGAATTTGTTATTAGGCCCCTAATTCACAGGCTAACCATCTCAGATCAGTTTTCAAAAAAAAAAGTTAAAGAAGGACTGGGTCTAAGCTTTGTACCCACTAATTTTGAATTAATAGAAGAAATTATATCAATGAAACCCTTAAATTTGCAATCAAAATAAATTTTGTACCATCTAAGAAATTATAAATTTAGCTTAGTAACAATTATACAGATTTCTACTAACAGGCTATGGCTATGGCTATGTAATCAATTCTAGCAATTCCTCCCTGTTCCAATAAAACCATTACTTTTCTCTAGAAAGACAGCCTAATACTAACCACCTCGTTCCCCAATCCCACAGTACTGGGGCGCCGACTCTTTATTAACTTCTTCAAGCTGAATATGGGCATTGAGATATTAGAAGAGGGGCAGGGGGAAGGGTAAATTGATAAGCCTCTAATGTCTGCGTCTTCACTGTATCCAGCTGGAATTCCTGGACCTCAGAGGTTCAAGCAGGTCTGCTCAGCTTGCTTGATTGAGTAGATACAACAAGGCTGTGTATTCTGCAATATACAATTCTCAAAACAAATTTCAGAATCAAGGTATTTTTTTGTTTGAATCTCTGGAATCTAGTCTTCTGGTGGCCTGCCTCTGTCATGTCTAACCCATCTAATTCTGGGAGGTAGAATAATCATCTTAATCATCTCTTCTGAAAACACACAGACAAAACCTTTTTCCCAAAACAGCAGCATCTCCTTGAACCAGTAACCAGAAAAACCTTTATCTTGGCCTCTTTCCCAGAGAAAAAAATATAACCACAAAACTGAAAATCACACCCATCTTGAAAATAAAATCAATTTAAGGCTGTATGTGCCTATTCTTAGGCCTTTCCTATTTTGCCAAGCAGGAAATTAACCCAGAATTCCTGTGGGGCCCACGTTAGAAAGAACCCAAATCTCCTGTGAGGCAATATAACTTTGTATCAGCTGAATACACCTGATTTACACTCTTTCTGTTCAGCCCTCTGCCTGGAACAGTTTTTTATTTATACCATCTATCTGGTTTTTATTCATACCATCTCTACTCCAGAGCAGTCTCTATTTATACACTGTACTCTGTCCTCTAGAGTCAGTGACAATTTCCCTATTCTTAGTTCCAAACCATGGGCAAAACTCCCCAGGTGATTTGGACAAATCTGTTTATAAGTCTTTCCTAAAAACAACTAATCTCTATTTTAATTCACAGTTTAACAGGGCCAGAATATTAACACAGCTCTGCCAGTCTTTCACACTGTCTCCACAAGGCTGGGCAGAGCCCAGACCACACCCACCATCCATGTAGTACCCAGTAGAAATGAAACTCTAATGTTTAAAGATTATTCAATAGCTTTATATATTTGGTAATGCTCAAATAACAAGAAGTCCACACAATTAGAGGTGTTAGCCCATACCTAACCTAAATATTACAACTACCTTAGACTGCTGGAGACACGTGTACACCCACCACCATTTTCCCCTCTCCCTCTGCTCCATCCTCTTCCTTCTCCTCTTCCTCTCCTCACTTTGCCTACCTCTCATCCAGCCCAATCGTTTGAGCTTTATACAAATGTAGTAGTATGGTATCCCACTACACCACCAGACTGATTTCCAAAGTGTTTTTACCAGCTTGCCATCCCTCCACCAATGGAGGAGTGTTCCTCTTTCTCCACATCCCTGCCAACATCTTCTCTCTCACCTGCATTTTTTATCTTAGCCATTCTGACTGGTATAAGGTGGAATCTCAGGGTTGTTTGATTTGCATTTCCCTGATGACTAAGAATGTTGAACATTTCTTTAGGTGCTTCTTTGCCATTCAAGATTCCTCAGTTGAGAATTCTTTGTTTAGGGCTGCACTCTATTTTTTTTAATAGGGCTATTTGGTTTTCTATACCTATTATTCTTAGGTTAGGTCTTTTCATTGTGTCCTGAGTTTCTTGAATGTTTTCAGTTAGGAGCTTTTTGCTTTTTTGTATTTTCCTTGACTGTTGTGTAGATGTCTTCTACAGCTGAGATTCTCTCTTCTATCATCTGTGACTCCTGTTCTCTTTTCTAGGTTTTACTTCTCCAGGGCTATCTCCCTTTGTGTTTTCTTTAGTGTCTCTATTTCCATTTTTAGATCCTGGACGGTTTTGTTCAATTCCTTCAACCGTTTGATTGTGTTCTCCTGTATTTCTTTACGGGATTTATTTGTTTTCTCTTTAAGGTCTTCTAGTTGTTTACTTATGTGTTCCTGTGTTTCTTTAAGGGAGTTATTTATGTCCTTCTTAAAGTCCTCTATCATCTTCATGAAATGAAAATTTAGATCTGAATCTTCATTTATAGGTGTGTTGGAGTATCCAGGACTTGCTGTGGTGGGAGAACTGGGTTCTGATGTTGCCAAAACAAATTGGTTTCTGTTGCTTATGTTCTTGCACTTGCCTCTTGCCCTTGCCATCTGATTATCTCTGGTGTTATTTGGCCTCCCTGTCTCTAATTGGAGGCTGTCCTTCCTATGAGTCTGTGATTCTGTGATCCTGGATGTGTCAGAACTCCTGAGGGTTGAGCTGCAACTGAAGTGTGGACTGTGTGGGTTTGGATCCAGAGCAGAGGCTCTGCTTCCGGCGCACTGGTCTCTGGCAGGGCCTAGAATATTTTCAATGTTTAAATAAGGATACAAAGAAGGCAAGTTTTCTCAAATTACAAGAAACATAAATCTTCAACTCCAGAACTACAAACATCCTAAGAGAATACTCCAATTTGATAATACATTTAATAAGCTAAAGCAAAATACAAGAAAATATCACTTGCTTTTATATACTCCTAAAGAATAATCTAGGAAGTCAGAAAACCATTCAGTGTCTAAAAGGATTTTGAATATGCTGGTTTAGCAAACAAACTGCTAAAAAGGGCTCTGTAGGCTCCTGGGTGTAAGGAGTCATCAAATGGCTCTCCCTAGATGCTGCAAATACACTGCTGTCATAAATTTACAATATGTAAAACTTGATATCCCCAGGCATTTGTAGACAGCATCAATCAGGTAATAAAAAATGGGAATAGGAATACATGAATTTTCAGGGAATAATCAGGACATTTTTGCAAAGCATGTCACTTTATGACTCTTGCCTGTGACATACAAGCTGAGTATTGTTGTCATCTCTATCAGCAACAGATCATAAATTCCTGCACCAGCAATAGACCCTGGGCTTTAGTTTCAACAATAGTAAATACATAAAATGAATGTGTATCATGGAATTATTTTGTCTATGTGTATAATGGGAAAAGTCCACCTTCCATGTCATGAAGACTGAACAAGAACTCATTCTAGAATGGGAAGAATAACCCATGGTTTTACATACTTCCACCATGAAGTCAATATGAACACGAGGACTTCGATTTTAAAACTTGGAACTGATGTCTCCTCAAAAACAAATCCTGATTCTGAATAGACACAATTCTGTACTTTTGAGCTTCCAGTCAAAGTTTACTATCACTTCTTTCAACACAACCTTTTTAAAGTAGAGAAACTAAAATAGCAATTTGTAGTGTTCAGACACTGGGACTCTTGAGTACTAGAAGACCATAGAATTCTAGCCTAGCATTCCCTAGGAAAGTATTTCAGAGATTGGCTTCCTCTACTCTCAGATGTATCTAGCTATTGTCATATTTAAGTGCTGTAACAATGTATATCTCTTTCCAGTTGTCTGGTCCTATACCTTACCATCAAAAGAAGCAACATTATAATAGCATAGAGTAGTAATAAATAGTTATCCCTAGATTAAAATCAGGAGAGCGTGAAATAATACTTTTCAAGCCCTGAAAGAAAATAACTGACAACTATAATGATAAGTCCTGAAAAGTGGCTACTAGTATTGACAGTGTATAAGGTACATTTGAATGTCATTCATTAAGAAATGTTTTTAGTCAAAAACCTAATTAGATAATAAACTGGTGAAAAATATGCACAAAAGAATAAGATATAAATTTTTCATGAGATCATAGGAAATAAGACAATTCTTGTGAAGAATGAATGAATATAAGGGAACTAGGAAGGATTCCTGATGTAAAACACAGTAAAGCTCTGTCCCACACAAGGAATGAAGAGCAACGTGAACCGTACTGTGCCACTCACAATGCCAGCAAATCTAGATTGCAAATCCTAAGGAATACAATCTCACAAAGAACAGAATCTCATCAACCAATTTTCAAAGAACTTCACAATAAAATCCTTGGTAGAAGTCAGAATAGATAAAAACAGATATCTACATAGTAAAAAGTACTATTTGTAAATCTTGGTTTTCAGTTCAGGAAGAAGAAATTCTGCAGCACTAAACTGACAGCCTATTATGTAGGGATATTTGAACCTGTTCTGACTTAGGGTGTGGTTCAGCCCATGGCATACAACTTTAATCACACTGGTTGAAATACAAGCCCTTATACTCACTCCAATCCCCAACAACAAAAGTACAGTTACTATGTAGAAGGAGGCACCCATGTTTGAAAGTGATGTCTAATTGAATGGCAAAAAAATGTGAAATGTCAGAGAGAGATCTGACCAAACAGGATATGCCCAAGTCTTAAGAGACGAGAGAGGAAAGGGAAGCTACTTAAGGGAGAGAAAGACAGTCCAGGAAGAAGAGAATGGTAAAGGACTGCAGCAGAGTGCATGGGCAGCAGGACAGTAGAGTTGAGAGAGTGGAGCAACAGAGAGGGAGAAGGAGAGTGTCCTACTGGGAGAGTTTTACAGAGGTAGATAGAAGGGAGAAGATTCTAGGCACAGGCAAAGACAGGATGAGCAAGAGAAAGAGGAGTCAGAAGATTCTAAAAGATTTCTACAGTTAATTTAAGGCCAAGCAGAGCAATTCAGTGTCTGAAAGAAGAATCAGATTGAATAAGTCAACTGGGAGAGGAGATTGAGCTGGAACAGCTTAGTTGAACCAGTCGGTTAAGATTTGAGAAGGTACAAGAAAGGGAATGCTTATTCAGCAGGAAATTTCAGAAGCTGAAAACACTCTAGGACTGAATAAGATTGTATGGAGGCTAGAAGCTTAAAAAACTACGCCAAGGTAAATACAGAGGCAGTAAGCCTTCCAGACAATTACAACAGGAGAATAAAAGTTACTTTTATAGCCCTGTGGAAAATCTAACATTGCTCAGTATAAAAGCTCTCTGGAATGTAAGAAGAGAAGAAACATACCTCAGAATACTATGCCAAAGACACTCAAACCTAAAGCAGTACAAAAAAAAAAAAAAAATCAGTAATTATTCCACTCTATTAAGACCTAATTCAACACAGTGCATCAGTGAGAACACAACTCAAGGACTGAATATCATTTAGACTGGACAGAATATGTGATTCAGAAAGCAAGTGCATCTTCGGGAGAAAAACAGCTCAAACCATACCATTCACTTTGTCAACAAATATCGTGGATGGACTCTATGGTGATAGCATTCATAGCGTCAAAAACTGCTATACAAACTGGGGCAGGAGGAATAGTTACCAATGGCCATACCCAGATTTGCATCCTGTGTGCTACAATCTCAATCTGCCAGGAAAGGCATGGCCCCTTGTATCATAGTGGCAAGACCATTTGTGGGTAACAGAGGGTTTTCTGTTCAAGCAGAGGCTAGCTCCACAGGAAAAAAATACATGGATTAAACTGAGAATCTGGCTAAACTCCCATAAAGAAGGTCACAGGCTCTAGGAGAGAATGGATTATTGGCATTTGCTTCATGTGTAAATGGCCATGGTCACACCCATTGCCTGACACTGATTTCAGTCTGGGTAAAAGAAACTTTGTTTTCAGTACACAACAGCTATTTCAGAGCCTCAAAACTAATCAAATATTGACATCAACTGACCCTTGACTGCACTGCCTACCATGGGACATCCATGTCATCACATCTAATAATATTCTCAGTGAAATTTTCAGGAATCATTACTGAAATAGAATCTGGCAAAATCAAATTCATGACCTCATTCTACTGACAGGTGAGCCCCACCCCACCCCTTGTTCAATCCTTCAACCATACCTGGATCCTTTCTTAGAGTCTCCTTGGCCTTTACCATCCAGGGTTCTTAGTTTTGATTTACAGTTATGCAGATTTGGCTGAGCAGATAGAGATCTAAAAATGGAAAAACATTGTTCAGAAAAAAAAACTGGAACTTTTCATAGGAGAAAAATGAAAAAATGCCAACACCTGCCAAAAGGATAAACATGAAGGAAAGAGAAGATACCATGAAAATGTCCGTTTTTCGCTGAGGATCTCAGTTTACCCAGTGATTTGTGAGAGTTGGTCACACACTGAACACACATACAGAATCCTTTTCCCAGCAACACGGAGGAGCAGCAAGGAAGACTGCAAGAAAACGGTTGTGACCCCCAGAATACAGACTGTTGAACTTCTCCAACTAGAGGTCTGTGTAAAAAGCCCTGACTGCAGGGTCTCAGCATTCCCACGCCTGCAAGAAGTCCACAGTGCAAAACTCAACAAACCATGACTGTGCATGGGCAGAGTGCTTTTCACAAACCAAGTAAGGGAGCAATTATAATTAGTTAAAAGGTGCTACCTAATTCTTTTTTGGGGGGGTGGGGGGTGGGGAGCGGGGTTCGAGACAGGGTCTGTGTAGTCCTGGCTGTCCTGGAACTCACTTTGTAGACCAGGCTGGCCTCTGCCTCCCAAGTGCTGGGATTAAAGGCGTGCGGCACCACTGCCCGGCTTCCCCCGCCCCCCCCCCCCCCCCCACACACACACACACACACACACGGGAGGAGACAAACGGGATGCGGCGGGATTCTAACGTGCAGGGAAGAGAGCGCAGACACACACACACACACACCCCCCCCCCCCCCCGCAGGCCGGCGCCTTACACGCTGAGCCACCTCCGGTTCGCTGTGCTACCTAATTCTGTCTTAATCTATAGTAAGATTTCTACTTATAAAAAATTCTTGAGCTGAACCTTAGAAAGATTCAAAGAAATTAAGGAGGGATGGCTAACTGGGATGACTATTAACATATCAATGCAGACATTGTTGGCTAGATGCTTTCTTGGCTCCTGATCCTCTCTTGGCCAGCCCCTCTATCTTCCCTTCTCATCCTCAGTACCCCCCTCCCCCCATCTCATGGCCTGGTTGAGTCTGGACTCAGCCAGGAACTCTGTTTTCTCTCTCCAACTGAAAAGACAAAAATTAACTTCACCACCAACCTAAGAAACGGGGTATCTTCTTGCAGTCTTGCAGGCTGCATATCTTAGGAAAATAATAGTCTCACCAGAAACTATAATGTCCTATAAGACCCCCTGTAGCATGTGACCGAAGTCTGTCTCTTGGACAGGATGTGATATTTAATAAAGCTTGCCCACGTGGTGGAATTAGTTTTTCTCTGGCTACACTCAGGGTTAATAGAACCTACAATATATCTTCTCCTCAGTTGTACCTTACTGCAACCCTGTCTTCATTTTCATTCAAACCTAAGGTGTAACATTAATAACTAAGCCTTTGAAAACACATCGCTGAATGCTGTATTTACATCAAAGACTGAATATACTTCAGCATAAAATTAATGGAGAGTATAACTTTACTTAGTAAATGTTAATATTTACAGCCATATGATGGTGCTTTATAACCTATATTTTCTACTTCAGTCAGATCTGCACGGGTCCCTCATATGACAAATATCTACAAAGCTCTCTTGGAATGCCTATTCAGTCCCCTGGAGAAAGGGGAATGAAATGGCAAATGGAGTTAAGAAACATGGGTGACTTTGAATTCAAGAAGCTTTAAGGATTTAGGAAAGAGAACTCCCTTGTAGAAACTACAGATACTGCAAAGAATCTACAAGGTTATTTTAGAAAGATATTCTAGCAACCATAAAACCAATTAAACCATCACTATAAACCCAATCACAGGATCTCAAACTTCCTGACAACGGTAAATATCTGCAACCGAATTTTGAGAGTGACTGCAGAAAATGCACCCCGCTCCACACCCCCGCACTGCGCCTGCCCATTTCCCAGCCCAGCAGCAACTCTGACCTGGCAGGTGACAGAACCAGCTACTGAATGTCCTAGGAGCCCGGCACAGCAACTGCAGCTTAAGGTTTCAGGTTCCACAAATACCAGGCACTAGTCTCCCACCACTACTTACCAACCACGAGGCAGCGTAGACACGCGGAGAATGCGGGATGGCGGAACTTCCTGATCCTTAGGCCTGGTTGCTCAGAGCAACTCCTTCTGGTCCCGCCCAATATTCAGCAGCTTCCTGTCACTTAATTCTTCTAAGCCCACCTACTTAGGGACTTTTTAATTAATTAGCCTCCCAATTCTTCACAGCTATTTTCGTTGGTTTGGATTTTTCCTTCCTTGCTTGCTTGCTTGCTTACTTGCTTGCTTGCTTGCTTGCTTGCTTGCTTGCTCCTTCGGTTTTATTTGTTTGTTTTTTTTTTTCTTAAGCTCATCTAATCAGGCAGGTGTGCCCGTCCTTCCCATGAGAAACCTCTCCTCCAACTCTGCTGCAGGCTGCTTTCCACACAACTGCAGCTGTCAGGATGCCAGGATGCATAGATTCCCCACACGCTTGCTGCCAGTTTAGACCAGATCTGGATGTAGTAGGACACTGCACCTGGGTTCTGAACCCTTCAAATATAAGTGAGCCTGCCTAACTTCTCACACTGAGTCTAGCCCCCTGGGCTTAAAATGCATACAATTAAGCAATTTATCTGAATTCTGATGCTCAGGACAAATACCCAAACCAAAGTAAAACTAAGATAAAATGCTCCTAGCTCAAACCACAAACCGTGTATGTATCCCCTAAGGAGGGACATTTACAAGATATCCAAGATAAAGAATTGAAAACCCAGAGTCATGATCAAAGAGATCAAAGCTTGTAAACCATGTAAATCAACTCAAAGAGAACAGGAACAAGATGGTCTGTGGACAAGAAAATAATAACAGATGCCTGAAGGTAATGAGGACAACATAGGATATGAAAATTCAGTGATTAAAAACACCAAAAAGAAAATATAGACCCTGAAATGAAAATGCAGTAAGGCGAATAATACTAACTCGTGGAGGACCTGGAGAGACAGATCATCAGACTTGAAGAAAAGGCAGAGGAGCTGAATGCCTCAGGAAAAAAAAAAAAAAAACAAAAAACAAAAAACGATGAATTAAAATGTAGAAGAATGTAAGTGGATCCATTCTTATCTCCTTGTACAAAGCTCAAGTCCGAGTGAATATAGAACCTTCACATAAACCCAGATACACTGAAATAGAAGAGAAGGTGGGGAAGAACCTTGAAC
The DNA here is from genome assembly GCF_011762505.2 of Arvicanthis niloticus. Lineage (NCBI taxonomy): Eukaryota > Metazoa > Chordata > Mammalia > Rodentia > Muridae > Arvicanthis > Arvicanthis niloticus. The sequence continues at coordinate 8,496,494 of NC_047662.1, read as the reverse complement.
ACTTGGGCACAGGGGGAAAGTTTCTGAACAGAACACCTTTGGTTTATGCTCTAAGATCAAGAATTGACAAATGGGACCTCATAAAATTGCAAAGCTTCTGTAAGGGAAAAGACACTGTCAATAGGACAAAATGGCAACCAACAGATTGGGAAAAGATCTTTACCAATCCCACATCTGATAGAGGGTTGATATCGAATATATACAAAGAACTCAAGAAATTAGACTCCAGACAACCAAATAACCCTATTTTTAAAAAACGGGGTACAAAGCTAAACAAAGAATTCTCAACTGAAGAAACTCAAATGGCCAAGAAGCACCTAAAGAAATGTACAACATCCTTAGTCATCAGGGAAATGCAAATCAAAACAACCCTGAGGTTCCACCTCACACCAGTCAGAATGGCTAAGGTCAAAAACTCAGGTGATAGTAGATGCTGGTGAGGATGTGGAGAAAGAGGAACACTCCTCCATTGTTGGTGGGTTTGCAAGATGGTGCAACCACTCTGGAAATCAGTCTGGCGGTTCCTCAGAAAACTGGACATAGCATTACCTGAGGACCCAGCTATACCACTCCTGGGCATATACCCAGAATATACTATACATATAACATATATGTATAGTATATACATATATATATATATATATATATATATATATATATATATATATATAAACATATAACAAGGACATATGCTCCATTATGTTCATTGCAGCCTTATTTATAATAGCCAGAAACTGGAAAGAACCCAGATGTCCTTCAACAGAGGAATGAATCTAAAAAAGGTGGTACATTTACACAATGGAGTATTACTCAGCTATTAAAAACAATGAATTCTAGAAATTCTTAGGTAAACGGATGGAACTAGAAAATATCATCCTGAGTGAGGTAGCCCAGTCACAAAAGAACACACATGGTATTCACTCACTGATAATTGAATATTAGGCCAGAAGCTCACAATACCCAAGATTCAACTCACAGACCACATGAAGCTCATGAAGAAGGAAGACCAAGTGTGGGTGCCTCAGTCCTTCTTAGAAGGAGTAACAAAATACTCATTAAGGCAAATATGGAGAAAAAGTGTGGGACAGAACCTGAAGGAGGGGCCGTCTGGAGACCATTCCACCTCTGTATCCATCCCATGTGCAATCACCAAAGGTAGACGCTGATGTGGATGTCAGGAAGTGTGTGCTGCCAGGAGCCTGATATAGCTGACTCCTTAGAGGTCTGACAGAGTCTAACATATGCAGAGGCAGAGGCTCACAGCTAACCATTGATCTGATCAAGGGGTTCCCAATGGAGGAGTTAGAGAGAAGATTGAAGGAGCTGAAAGGGTTTGCAGCCCCATGAGGAGAGCAACAATACCAACCACCCAGAGCTCCCAGGGTCTAAACCACCACCAGCCTGGGAGCACACAGGGAGGGACCCATGGCTCCAGCTGTATATGTTGGGGGAATGGCCTTGTTTGGTGTAAGTGGAAGAAGAGATCCTTGGTCCCATAAAGGCTGGATGCTGAGTGTGGGGGAATTCGAGGGTGGGGAGGTGAGGGGGGGCACATCCTCATAGAAGCAGGAGGAGTGGGGATGAAATAGGGGGTTCCTGGGTGGGGGGAAATGGCATAAGGGGATAACATCTGAAATGTAAATAAAAATCCAATAAAAAATAAAATGTTAGGTTAAGGCACAATATTATTTAATGCTTGAATGGGTAGGCAAAATAGAGAAATTCATTTGGAAAACTGTCTAGATTTTTGTCAAAAAAAAAAAAAAGGAAAAGAAATAAACTAGATGTAGAACTACAACCCATACTGCACTGTTTAGCCATTTGTTCATAGATGGTTTCCTGATTGTTCTCTATAATTCTCTATGGACACACATCCACATCTACATATGCTGGGGAAAGGAGACAACAGAATTACTCAAATCTCTTTAGAGAATATAGCTAGGAAATCAACTCTTTTCATGATGATAATGAGGCCCAGGATTCTCAAGAGACTTCTAATGTTCAAAAACTGTTGTGATGATTGTGACAGGTTAAAATGGATTCCAGCTCTGCATCGAGTTGAGAGGTCAGAAATACAAGCCCAGACCTGGGAATCTGTCTTTAAAGTACAGGGCTCTGAGCCCATGGACACCTTTCAGATGACAGGACTTCTTGTTTTCCATTGTGGTGAGTTTAATTCTTCAACATATTATGCTATTGCAAAAAAACCTGATGTCACAAGCTAATTGATTCTACATATATAAATAGATTATACATATTGATAATTAATAATGCATCCGAGTTGAGTAAAGAAAAGAAATAAAAGCCTTTCCCTCCCAGGCATTTAACTGTGAGTCCAAAGTTGAATTCTCTACTCCATGTTCATGTGCCTTTCATCCTTTTGTGAAAGGATGTCTGTTTTGTGAGTTTAAATCTGTGACGGCCTGAAGGCTGCCCTGTGTATCTCTCCCTGTGTGTCTGCCTTCTGTCTCTGTGTTTGTGTCTATCTGTGTATTCTGTATGTGTCTATCTGTTGTCTGTTTGAATATTCCTGGTTGGTCTTAAGAAAGAGCTTTGCAGTGTTTATGGAACATTAAGGAAACCATCACATGGAGAAGGAATGGGAGAGTGTACAGAAATCTTCAACAGAGTTTCAAAAAGTATTAGGTAACTGGCTCCAAGTGATTAAGAAAACAAACATTTATAAACATCATTGTTCATCAATCAATATCCATAACAGTATATTCATTCTGGAAGGTTGCTTTAAGCCTCTGTATTTCATGTTTTCAGCAAATGACACTCATGCAGTTTCTGGTCAGGGCATGGAAAGTACATAAACTACCATTGTAGCTATGTATCAGGTTACGTTTTAAAAGTTGATAACAAGAGAAATCCAAGGAAAATAACGTTTGTTTTTACATTTTTTTTTGAAAAGTATGCTAAGCCATCAAGTTGAATGCACAGTAGGATCATAGTTTTAAATCTTAAATTTCTTCAAGTTGCATTAACTGTGGCTATGAGGTCCTGGAAATTTTCCCATGTATTAGAAGATAAGATCTTTTGTATAATCAATTGCCACACTTACGGTTCTTCCAGTGCATAGGAAAGCACCATGGAGCAAGACTCCATGGAGTCTTCTGCTGGCTGTATTCTTTGTAAGATGTTTGTACAAAAATAAAAATAAAAATTGAAAAGTGCCATCTTATAAGTGTATGAAAGCAAATCTAATGGATTCTCTGAATACTGAAAGAGATGGAGTCCCAGTTGATCTTGTCTTGTCCACTGGGTTACATCAACTGAGTTGTTGGCCAAAGTGGTTTCATAAAAATACCCAAACAATTCAGGCCGTTGACAACCAAAGGTGTTACTTTTCACAAACTGACAGCAAGTCCTCATTGCTAAGGACAAGACTGACACAATTCATTGTAAATGAAGAAGTCAAGCTGGTGCCTGCAAGAACATTGACCCTTAAGTTCCAGTGTCCTTGTTATGGGAAGGAGCTTTGCAAGCTACACAAAGTAAAATATACATGGGAACCGACCACATAGATCTTTGATCTATGATCTGTCCTTTCTGCAAAACATGCTAGGTCGGTGACGTCATGAACTCATTGGGAATAACCAATCAATATCTGATTTGACTAAAATACCAAAAGCATACTGGTTAAATGTTTTATATACCTGTAGGCACATGTGTGTATGGACATGAGTATAGTGGGAGCTTAGTGTGGACACACACTTTACATTATAAATAATGTAAAGGAGATTTCCATATAGTTTAAATCATAGGCCTTTCATTGGAGCAGTCTCCCAGCTATCATTTAAGTTTAAGACTATTCTAGCCTATGACTTTACCTCTCTGCCTTTGATCCCATTTATCTGTTCTCTGTCACCCACTAAATCTCCTGCTTCTGCTTGCTCCTCCCTGCATTACTTTTTCTATCCAGAAACTCCACCCTCCAATTCTTGTCCCAGGTTTTTCCTTACAATCAATCAGGTGTGAGACATCACCAGAGTATCCATAGATTACCACTAGGTCTAGAGGGCTGCCTGAACTTCAAGTATATGAGCAGGCTTGGAAAAGCAGGTATTTACAAACGTAAACTGTAGGTGGAATGTAGAAATGACAATATCAATATCCTGCTAGCATTTAGTTCTCTGTCAATATAACAGTCAAAATTTGAAAACACACAGCAACACCTGAATACAATATGAAGAAAAGGTACCTCAACCCATGTGCAGTGTCCATGAAGGCCAGAAGAAGAAATTGGAGCCCACAGTTTGGAATGTCACTTTGATGTAGACTAGTCTGGCCTCAAATGAAGTGGAATACACCTGCCCCAGTGGTCTGGATGCTGAGATTATGCCGGCAGCACTTGCATGTTTTATGCCTATATAGTCATGCAATGTAATCACACTGTGTATATCTGAACAACCTAATTTATATTCTAGAAAATATCGTTTCACTGTCTGTCCACTTACACGAACACAACACTAGCATCCTAAGAACTAAAAACGTCCATAAAATGTTCTTTTTCTTTAGAGGGCAAAAGGACCTTGTGGTCAAAGATAAGCTCTAGGGTAACTTGAAATATAAAACCACAGAGGTTTCTCTTCATTGTAATAGAATGTACCTTCCCCCCCACCATGAGCAGGACTGAAGAGACCTTGGTTGCCACAGCAAGGTCAAGTGATCTAGGTGGAGTTACCCACCTTGGCTGCCCGGAACACAGAAGCGGAACTGCCCCTGGGCTTGCCTTGACATCTCCGGTCGTGACCTGGAATGGACTATGGACTATCCCACCCATCTGGAACCAGGAGGGGTTGTGGGTTGGGTCTTCCCCTTTAAATTGAGAGCCGAACATTAAAGCTTTGGGCCTTGATCAGAGAACTTTGTCTTGGCCTCATCTCTTCTCGCCCTCCTTCCCCCTTCATTCCCAGCTCCCCTTTCAGGTGAATCCAGTTGACTTGTGGCCGCGGGCGGCTACAGATTGGCGCGCCATCGTGGGACTTGAAAACGGGGACCAGCTGAGGAAACACTGTCTTAGGTGGGGCCCCACGGGAAAAAGGTAATAAAAGAATGTATCCCGCGCACTTGGGAAGTAGCAAACAGTATTGAATCTAGCGCTAGGTAAGTTTGGGAGGCCATGTTTGCAGGAAGTGCATTGTGAGGGATAGGTATAGGTCTAGGTCAAATAGGTGTTGACCCGATGCCTACTTTGCCTAGGGGTGACAGTGAATTCGGGATAGGAGACCGGCAGATGCCCGCAGCCTTCAAGAGCTGCCTCAGACGAGAAAGAGCAGGGTTAGAAGAAATTGGAAAACTAAAAAAGCAGCCACAGCTACATCTCCTAAAGAAAGGGATAAAGTGTTAGATCTTAAACTTCAGAGAGAGAACGGGTTTTGAAAAGCAGTTGTTTTCTCTCTGGGTTATGCCAGCAAAAAGAATGGAAAGGCTGTTTCAGAGCTCTCCTAGGAACAAGAGAAAATTCAGGAGACGTTTTAGACTAAGAGAAACTAAGAGAAATTCTTAGTTCTGCTTTGTTTATTGTCTTGTCCTTGGTGCACCAATGTCCACGTGTGTCTCATTGTGTTTTCTGTCCACATGTCTCGTTGTATGAATGATTGGTCGTCTATGTTTTATGTTCTATGTTTAATGTTTAAAAGATCGTTAAAATTGCTTGATTCAACACTTGGTCTAGTTTAACTTGGTTTTCAAAGGCAGTTTTAATATGCAGAGCACCGGATAAGTTTGCTTAACACCTGTAGCTAAAAGTTTGGGAGCTGAGTTGAGCTGGAAAGGCTGCTTTTAAAGGGACAGGCAGGTTTCTTGGATTAAATAAGGAAGTTAAGAGTTGTTTGTCCTGGAAAAATCTCAGTGATAAGGTGCTTTTATTTTAGAATTGTGGCTAGAAAAAGCGAGAAATTTTGTTTCGTTTAAATATATAAGATGTGTTGTTACTTCATTTTTGTTTGTAATTGGTTTTAAGGTACAAATATGTTCATGTCTTGGTTATAAATTATTGGCCTATAAGTTATTGGGTTTGATTAAAAATTTACAACTTTGGTAACAAAAAGTTGGCTCAAAACTGGTAACACAGGGTTAGTCATTCAAAAACCAGATGTATAAAAGATATCAAAGCAATGTCTATTTAGTGAGATATTAAAGACTGCACTATCGTGCATTCATATATAAGAACTGCAGCCAAACTTTGTAAGGTAATCCACTTGGTGTTGATTTTAGAGAAAAATAGATTGCTTACATTGTTAAAAATTGGTTTTGTTTCCAAAAATTATGGTTATATGCTAATATTGCAAAGGAAACTTAAAAATGTGGTTAATTGCCAACATTCCTTTGGCTGCAGCTGACAGGAATCGTGAGCTTGAAAATTTTTTTACTTGGTTATGTTTATAGAAGAAAGAAGGTAGAGTTAAATAAGAGTTAAAAAACAATTGTGGCACAATATGGGTCTAATGACCCCTTCACACAAGCTTTATTGAATACTGTGGTAGAAGCAAATTTAATGCTCAAATATTGGAAAACTATATGTAAGGCTACTTTGTTAGGAGATTACTTGCTTTGGAGCTCAAAAATGGTGTGATACCAGTAAGAAAACCACCATGATGATTGCCCAGGCAGGCAATGCAGATTGGGATCTTAACATGCTTCTATGAGAAGGTTAATATGAAGGTAATGCTAATCAGGTTAAACTGCCTACAGGAGTGTATACATAGATTGCAATGGTTGCCTGTTGTGCTTAAAATCAATTACCTACTAAAGGGGATCTTAGTGGAAATTTATTCAGTATTAACCAGGGTTCTGAGGAACCATTCCAGAAATTTGTGGACAGGCTACTGAAAGCAGCTGGTAGAATTTTTGGAGATCCTCAAACAGGAATTCCTTTTGTTACTCATTTGGCTTATGAGAATGCTAATGCAGCCTGTTGCACAAAGCAAAGACAGACTTACATGGAGACTTCGTCTTTGAGCTAAAATTGGGCCCTCTTACAATCAGGGTCTGGCCATGGCTGCTGCCTTACAGGGGACCACTGCACAAGCAATGCTTGCACAAAGCCATAAAGATAAAAGATGTTTCTAAAATGTGGAGATTCAAGTCATTTTTAAAATGACTGTCCCAAAAACAGAGGCACAAGCAAATAATCCGGTCACATGACACATTTGTCCTTGGTGCAGGAAAGATAATCTCTGGGCTAGGCCTCAGGATATAGGCCAAGATTAAAAACATTTACATTTGAATTAAGTTGATACAATGGGTGCGGCAGAAGTTTGTGTGACAAATACTCTTTTTGCCTAGGTCATCCTGACCAGCCCCTTGAAGGGTGTTTTCTGGAATTTGTTTATTGCCTTGTTTGTTCCTTGGAAGGGTCAGCTTCAGGGCCAAGAGTTGTAATGATTATGCTGGAGAAATTTAAATAATGGCTGCTCCGCCCATGGCATTGTAACTACCTGCTGGAAAAAGAATTGTTCAACTTGTTTTTTTGTTCCTTTGCATCTAATTCCTTCCAAATTGTTAAGAAAGAGAAAGGACAAGATGGCTTTGGTTCCTCTAATATATATTGGGTTCAGTCTATCACTAGCAAGAGACCTAATCTTAAGTTCTGTAACAATTAGAAGGTTGCCTTCAGCTTGGCATTCATCTGATACTCTCACTCTGCTAAAATAGATTGGTTATTGAATTAATCCAAAACAAAGTTCAAACTTAAGATTTATAAAACTAATGGGGCATTACAGCCTGACTTGCCTACTCCAGCTGCCATTTCAGTAAATATGTATATATTTATTATAGATCTAGAAGATTGTTTTTATACCATTCCTTTACATTTCTGGTAAGGTGTTAGGTTTGCATTTAGTAGATTTGCTGGTAATTGAGAATCCAAGGTTCTCACATTATTGGAAAGGTTTGCTTTTAATTTCATTTGCATTTAATGATTTTCAAAATTTGTTAAGAGATATTATTTGGCTAAAACCTCATCTTAAGCTTACCATACGAGGATTTGAACCTATGTTTGATATTCTCAAGGGAGATACAAGTCTTAATTCCCCTTGACAATTAACTAAAGGAAAAATAGCTTTGCGGAAAGTAAAGTAAGCTGTTAGTTATCAACAGATAAATTATATAGACTATGAAAATTGTTGGCTGTTTGTGTTATTATTACTCATGCCCACAGCAGCCCTTTGGCAAAAGAAACCATTAATGTAGATTCATCCTTCTTCATCTACAAGTAAAGTTTGTGTTAATAAAAACATTGTAAGATAGAATCCTAAAAACATTTTCAATAAAAGGTTTACTCCTTATTCCAAATAGCAATTAAATTGGTTATTGAAAAATGATATTTGGCCTATTATGGCAAACATTTTAAGCAAATTTGGTGATCACTATCCAAAAGATAAGTTGTTACAGTTTTTCTCTGCATGCTTTTATATTTCCTGAAATTTACTACGCATGCAGCTCATAGAAAAGACATTTACTGTATTTACAGATGCCTCATCTATTGAGAAGGCAGTATATGTAATTAGATCACATATTTAGATCGCATGTTTATTTTCTTGAGTTTTCTCTACTTGAGCACAAATAATTAAATTATGTGTTGTAGCCACTGTTTAAAATACTAGAAAATCAAGCTTTCAATTTATATACTTATAGCCAGTAAATGGCTCATAATTTATAATTGCTTAAAATTGTTCCTTTTTTAGATATTGCTAATTCTCAAATTTTATAGTTATTTATAAAAATACAGCTTAACTTTTAAAACATGTACTGTCTCTGAACTTTTTAAGACATTTAAAAGCTCATTGGATTGTCTGAACCCCAGGACAATGCCAGAGCAGATTTGTATACTAGGCAGATTATAGGCCTCGAAAATAATTGGCCATACTATCTTATTCTTTACAGCATCTTGATACAATAATTTGGCATTTCTAAAAGGTGTGCAAGTTAAATTGCAAAAACTTGTTTTCAGTATTTTCAATTTTTTTCATAATGGTGTTAAACCTTGAAGATTTATATAATCAATTTTGGCAAATAGATGTTACTCATTTTGATTTTTAAAAATTAAAATATGTACATGTGAGTTGACACTTTTTAGACCTTTTAGTTGCAACTACTTTAACAAGAAAAGCAACTAAAAATATAATTAGTTATTGCCTATATTATTTCCCTGTGCTTGGTGTTCCATACCAGACTAAGATAGGTAATGGAACTGGCTATTGCAATTATTTGACTACAGTCAAACATTTGAGAGATTTTGTTGACAACTTTATTACCAAGATTCCTTATTATCCTCAAAGACAAAAAATTGTGAAAGAGAGATTATAAAACCTTAATATCTTTATAACTCTCTGAGTGTGGGAAAAAACAGCTATTGGTGCTTCTTCCCTGATTTTACAAATACTCTAAAAGGTTGGCTTTTTAAACTAAAAAGGGGGGGAGAATTATACCCTCCAAGATCACCAAAAGCACATCTTGCTTTTGTGTTATTTCTTTTAAATTTTCTGCAAACTGATGTTAAAGGTCAGTCTGCAGCAGATTGCCACTGGCATCCAGTCACTTCCAGGGTCAAATGGAGAGACCCCCTAACTAATTCTTGGAATGGTCCTGATCCTGTCTTAATTTGGGGTCGTGGATCAGTCTGTATTTTTTCAGAAAAAGAAAATGGAGCCCGATGGCTGCCTGAAAGATTGGTCCGTCAAGTGGACGCAGATCTTGAGCCTAATAATTATGATTCTGATAATGAAGAATCTGATAACAAATCTAGTCAGAGTGTGTTAGCCATGGAAGACCATGAGACTCTAGGCTGTTACTCTATCCAGGGTGTTCCCAAGTCTCATCTCCACCCAACCTAAAAGAGGGGACTTCTGCCCCTAGACCAAGCAGAGAGGGACCACCCAGAACCCCCTCTGTCTGGCAATCTGAATTCTTGCTAAGGCTGCGAGGCTAAGCACTGCAAGGGAATATAAATAAAAGTTAAAAATATGTTTCTGGGTTCCCTGAGGGACAAGCCTGACTGCATAGGGGTTGATGTCAAAAGTATCCCCTCTCCAGGAAAAAGACATCGGGACGGGTATGGCCTTCAGGCCTTACTGGACAACGACAGGAGGACTGGAGCCATTACAAGGTTCCCTTTAATTACTGGAGGTCAGGCCTCTATCCCCGCCTGGGTAAGATGAGAATTGCCACGGTCCTTCTATACTTGGAAAAGAGAGGAGACTTTGGGGACAGCCCTGCTTAACTTTGAAGGCCTAAAATCAGCTATAAGCCTAAAATTCAGCAATAGGCCTGGCTTATTTGCCTGCTCAGAGTCTTAGGTCTCCATGGAAAAACACTGAAACAGAGGGCTATAAATTATTGTAAACAGACAGCTTTTGTTGATATCTACCAGCCTGAGTAGTCATAGACTTTGTATCTGATCCCTGTCAACCAGCAGTTGGACTAGATACTAAAACAGTTCCATTTTCAACCTTATTTCCTACTCGGCTTGGATAATTATATTGCTGTTAACGTTTGAACCTTGTGTCTCAAGCAGATAAGTTGCCTTCACACAAAGATCTCTCCCAACAAGCCCGGCTACTCGGTACCTCAGATGGGCTCCATAAACCCTGGACAGCAGGACACAGCCGACTCTCCTGCATCCTCCATACCCATTCTTCTAGGTTCCCCCTAGAGATACGTCGCCCCCAATGTCAGCAGGAAGTAGCCAGATATCACGACGACGACCCTAATCCTGTTTCACCTCTCTCTTTTCTTTTTAAGTTAACTAAAACGGGGGAAACTGTACCTTCCCCCCCACCATGAGCAGGACTGAAGAGACCTTGGTTGCCACAGCAAGGTCAAGTGATCTAGGTGGAGTTACCCACCTTGGCTGCCCGGAACACAGAAGCGGAACTGCCCCTGGGCTTGCCTTGACATCTCCGGTCGTGACCTGGAATGGACTATGGACTATCCCACCCATCTGGAACCAGGAGGGGTTGTGGGTTGGGTCTTCCCCTTTAAATTGAGAGCCGAACATTAAAGCTTTGGGCCTTGATCAGAGAACTTTGTCTTGGCCTCATCTCTTCTCGCCCTCCTTCCCCCTTCATTCCCAGCTCCCCTTTCAGGTGAATCCAGTTGACTTGTGGCCGCGGGCGGCTACAATAGAAGGACGATCTTTTCTGACCAGAAGTGAGGGAATGCATGGAGTAAGCAGCTTGGTGACCTGTGGTAGATGCAGTGCCATCCGGGCCACACCTGAGAGTCACAGGCTATTAAACTTATCCCAGATTCTTCTTCCCTAGGGCATGGTTTCTAGATCAATACAAACCAGCCTTAGGGGAGATGTGACATGTCCCTTACTTATAGCTTGGTGTCCTCTACACTGTTTGTTTGATCTTCCTCTATGCCCTTTAGTTTTAGAACCCAACTCTACAAAGATTCACATGTAATCTGCAAAAGACTTTTTAAGTAGTCACATTTTAATCTTTATTGTGCTCGTGGGATTGCGATAATTGTTACCAAGAATTTCTTTTTTCAAAATTATACTGTGCTTAAATATTCCTAAAATAGCCACCCCAGGGTCAGAATCTTGAAGTTTCACCCAACACTAGGTACTGAGTCTGCAGGATAAAATTTTATAGTTTACTTCTTGTTTTTATTTACTTATTTATTTAAGTAATCATTCCATTTGTTTACATCTCAAATGATATCCCACTTCCCAGTTACCCCTCCATCAATGCCCTAAACCCTTCCTTTTCGCCTGTATGAGAGTGCTCCCACACCCACCCACACTCTCCGGCCCTATTGCTCCCACATCCCCCTACTCTGGGACATCCAACCTCCCTGGGACCAAGGGCCTCCCCTCCCATTGCTGTCAGGCAAGGCCATCCTCTGCTACATATGTATCTGGTGCCATGGATCCCTCCAGGTACACTCCTTGGTTGGTGGTCTAGACTTTGAGCAAACTGGGAAGTCAGGACAACCTACATTTTTCTAATGGGGTTGCAATCCCCCTCCGATCCTCCAGTCCTTCTGCCAACAACCCCACCAGGTTCAGTCTGATGGTTGGCTCCAAGCATCCACATCTGCATTGGTCACTTGATAGCCAGACATCCCCAGGAACTGTCACACTTGGTTCCTGTCTGCAAGCACCTCCTGACCACAACAATAGTGTTGGGTTTGGTGCCTGCAGATATGATGTATTCCCAGGTGGGGCTTGTTCCCAGTTGGCCTTTCCATCAGTCTGTTACATTTGTTTGTCCCTGTTCTTCCTTTGGACAGGAACATTTCTGGGTTAAAAAACTTTGAGATGAGTGAGTGGCCCCATCCCTTGACCAGGGGCCATGCCTATCTACTGGAGGTGGTCTCCACAAGTTGCATCTCCCCCTTCTCTGTGCATTACGACTAAAGTCAATCCCATTGGGTCTAGGGAGCCTCATGTTTCTCTGGTGTCTGGGACCCTCCAGTGGCTATCCCCATTGCCTCATCCTCCCTGGTACCAATTTTTATTCAATTTCCTGACCCTCTGTACCCCTCCCTCTCACTTCTCCTCCAGTTTCTGATACTGCCACCCTTATTTCCTCCTCATCCTTTCTCCTTCCCTTGTCCCCCTCTCCTTCCACCTTGTACAATAGTCCTGTTTCCTCCTCAATGCAGGACTGAAGCATCTACCCCCTGGTCTTCTATTCTTCTACTTTCCATATGCTCTGTAGGTTTTATCATAGGCATTGTGAGTTTGGGGGTTAGTATCCATTTATTAGTGAATACATACCATGTGTATTCTTTTGTGTCTGGGTTACCTCACTCAGGATGATACTTTCTAGTTCCATCCATTTGTTAGCATTCTGTCTAAACTCCACCCCCACAGTTACATGGCAACAGCCAGGTATGCTCCTTCCCAGTTACCTGGCAACAGCCCGGTAGGCCTGATCCACTATAAAAGGGGCTGTTTTCCCTTCCTCTCTCTCTTGCTCTCTTGACCTCTTGATCCCTCTGTCTCCTCACACTTTCCCCCTTCCCTTCCCCCCTCTCTCCATGGCCAGCTTCTACTTCTCTACTCTCTCTCTCTCTGTCTGTCTCTCTCTCTCTCTCTCTCTCTCTCTCTCTCTCTCTCTCTCTCTCCCTCTACTACCCTCTTAACTCTCCTCCCCATGCCCTGAATAAACTCTATTCTACTATACAATCATGTGGCTGGTCCCTCAGGGGGAAGGGATGCCTCAGCATGGGGCTAGAACTGCTGTCTCAGTTCAGAAGTTTTTCAGATCTGAGAACTTGATATTCATGCCCGTGGGGATAAGGAGGAACCTAAAAGATCTTATTGGGGCTCCATGTAGTGGGGGATGTGGGGAGGGAGGCTACCAACAGTGAGATGAAACTTATGAGTAAGACATGAAACACAGGGGTAAACTAGCAAGAAAGGGAAAACTGAGGAAGGAGGAAAGTGTGTGTTGGACTCGGGGTCTTGTGCTTAGTGGGGGACTTCCGTGGTTGTTAGGCCAGGCTGCATGCCCATAGCATGTTTCCACTGGAGGAAGGTCATTCTGGGGGCCAGTCCTTGTTGTGGATTGCCCTGCTTCTGTTTGTATTTTGATGCTAATTCTGCTTCCTCAAGAGGGGGTGCCCCGTGATGAGGAGTGAATCAGGAACTCTGGTGATTTCATGTGAACCATCTCCCCATTTTAATTCTTCAAATAAAGGCTAGAGCCTATGATTAGGCAGTGGAAAGGAAAGGTGGGACTGGCTGGAGGTTTTAGAGAGGGAGAAGAGAGGAAGGAGGAGAGGCAGCCAAGGACACAGAAGAGACAGAAAGACAGAAGAAAAGAAGCTGAAGGGAAGATGGTGCAGAACCATGTGGCCTGGAGAAGCCACAAGGAGCAAGGGATCTCATAGCTGGGGAATGGAGTAGTGTAGTGGTGAATCCGCCCAATCAAGGCATGCAGCTGATAAATATTATACCTCAGTGGAGTGTTCTTTGCACAGGCTTATGGGGGTTGGAGATTTACTGCAACATATTGGCACCCAACATATCAATTAGAACGCATATAACCTGAGATAAAAATCCACTGCCCCCTCCCACCCCACCCCCCCAAAAAAAACGGCTGGAGCAATGATCTAAGGCTACAGCAGCCTGTGGACTGAAAGCTGACTGGGTCTAAGGGGCCTACAGAGAGCTGCAGAGTGGCTCCCTCCCCAAGCCCCAAGCAGGCAGATACAGCCAGGCCAGCACCCCAGCCTGGAACTGGATTTGGGCAGCGCCATGTAGCATTCCCAGGGAGGGACAGGGCCCTGGACAACAACTGCCTGAGGGGTCATTTTCTGGCAGACACAGTGAACTGACCGGGGTATCTACGCCTGAAATAGAATTTCTGTGCTCATTCCCCTGTCCACCCCCAGATCCTCCAAGTCTACACAGGACATGGGACATCCAGACTGGCTCTCCTGACTGCTTGTGCTGCAGGCTGCCTGAGATCAACACACAAGCACATGTTGCCAGCTGCAACCCAAACAAAAGACAGAGAACAGGCTTAGAAGCACTTGTCTTTCTACAGTCAGCCCCTTTTTGAGAATTAAAGAATCCGAGAGGACTGCAGTGTCCTGAGTAGAACAGCAGAGGGAGACAAAGGTATAAAAAGCTCCAGATCAGGTAATAAGAATCATACATTGATAATAAAGATATATAATTTCTTATACTTAAAGATGAGAAACACAATGAATACCTTTTGGGCTTTGTGAGATGATATTTTGACCTGTTTAACAGGAATGGATTTAAAGGAAATACACACCTTGTCATTTACTGGTACTGCAATATTCTCTTGATTTACTGTCTTCTCAAAAGATAGGGCCCTAGATAAAAAATTACACACCTTAGAAACGAGATTAGGGGAAATACTAGAGAAGTTCATAGATGAGACCAAGCAACAGAGAGATAAACTTAAGACTTGGCAACACTGCCTAGAGAAACACTAGAGTGAAAGGTTCAGGATTATATCAGTCAAAATAAGGAACAGAAAGGGGAAAGTGAAGGCTGGAGGCAGGAGCTGGAAGAGATGCTAGAAAAAAGGATTCAACAATTCATAGAACAAAAGGAACAGCAAGGAGATAGAGATAAAATTTGAGAGCAAACTCTAGAGGATAATTTACTGAAGCTAGTAAATGAAAATAAGTTAGATACTTCAATATCAGGACTACAATATACAGAGAAGCTAAAATTATGGCAGCAAGGCCTAGAACAGAAGACATAGGAATTTATAGAGCAGCATGAACAACAGGAAGAGAAATTTAAGACTTGGCAATATGGCCTAGAGCAAACACTAGAATTGAAGACACAGTAAATTATAGTTCAAAATAAGAGACAGAAAGAGGAAAGTGAAGGTGGGAGACAGGAGCTGGAAAAGATGCAAGAATAAAGGATACAATAGTTCACAGATCAGACTGAGCAGCAGAGAGGGAATAATGACGATTGGGAGCAAGACTTGGAGAATAAACTTTTAAAATGAATCAATCAAAATAAAATGGATGGCAGAATATCAAAATTATAATATAAAGTAAAAGTTAAAATTTAGAAGCAAGTTTGGCAGTGGTGGCACACGCCTTTAATCCCAGCACTTGGGAGGCAGAGGCAGGCGGATTTCTGAGTTCAAGGCCAGCCTGGTCTACAGCGTGAGTTCCAGGACAGCCAGGGCTACACAGAGAAACCCTGTCTCGAAAAACAAAAAAAAAAAAAAAAAAAAAAAAAAAAAAAAAAAAAAAAAAAAAAAAAAAACCTGTGCAAGTGTAACAATGTAGAACACTATCATAAAACTGTTTTACATGTTCCATCCCATCAAACAAAAACAAAACAAAAATAATAAAATCTGCAAGGAGAAAATGGAAGAAACCTAAAGATTTGACTAAGCTTTCTAGTTAGTCCAACCTTATTTTATTTCAGAAGTTTCACAGTGGCTGGAGAGTGTGTGTATCAACAGAGTTGTGCTACATATGTATTTATTTGTATATTTAACATTCTGCCTAGAGGTGGCATAGAAATGTCCCAGGGAGGAAGAACACTATGTATTCTTCTAGAGAATCAGGGTCAATTTCTAGCACCCACCTTGCAGTTTCCAGTAAGTTATAACTTAAAGTCTAAGAAAATCTAATACCCTCTTCTTATTACTGACCGTAGACACAATGTGCAAGGTTACAAAGACAAACATGAGAGAACACATCCATAAGCATAAAACCTTGAAACACACACTTTAAAATTGAAAAATAAAAACTAATTTCAATTCTAGGGAACTCAAGGAAATGCACCAAATTTGGAAAATCATTACCTAGTTCTAAACCTGTTGACAAGTCAGGAAAGATCCACTTAAGGAAAATGAAAGAAATTTTGTTAATGAAGGTGTTCTTTCTAGAGGGTTCTAGAGGGAAACCTTGAAAATAATAAGGATTTGAGGAATTTTAAAGACATACAATGAATGTAATAACTCATATTCACTCATGGACAGACTAAAATCCAAAAGGTGGAAGTTAATTCATGTTTGCATTCTCAAAACCTTGTTGGAGGAGTAGTTAGTCCAAGCACAATTCACAGTGAAAAAGATTGATACCATAAATACTAAGACACAAAAACTTGAGGACTTTAGAGAAATCAGTGGTGTACAAAGGACAAATCTCAAGGAATGCTTGAATGTCTCATGTATTTCACTCATGAGGATAGTTATGTTCGCTTCAGTGTGAAAATATTCCTTGGAAACATTTTTGCAATCCCAATACTGGAATTTTGTGCCATGCAATCACAATTTGTTGGTGTAAATGCAAAAATAAAAAAAAACATGGTGTCTTATTTGTACATCATTATATGAGAGTGTGCATTGTTGATCATTCTGGGCTGGCAAACATCAGATATCAGTCATGGAAATACAGTGGTTAAGAACCAAATAGCCACTATCTTGGGATCCAAACCATCCGGAGAGACTGCTGAGGGCAAGTTTAAAGGTTACATGAATCAAATACATTATTTGTGCAGATGTTGCACAGAAAAATACCCCTGTGATTGATGGCCTTTGGATAATCACAGTAGATCATAACAGCCATTTTTACCTGAGCCTAATCCTGTGTTTAAAACCCTGTCATTTTTGGAATTACTCTTTGTTCTGATGTGTAATAAATGTTGTCTGAAGCACTCAACTCATCTGTTGCAGGGTTCAGTTGTCCTTGTCTAAGGGGGTTTGTTTCAGGTTCAGCACAGCTTACATGAGCAAACATTGCATTTTAATACCTGCTGATGCTTCAAATCTAATCTCCGTTAGCAATGCATCACTAATACCAGTTTCCCAAGAGTCACTAATGTCACAAGAAAATGTCACTACTGAAATGCAAATGGGAATAAGCTTCCTTTTAAAGTAAAAGTAGGCATCAACACCTTCTGTTGAAAGAAAGAGACTGGCAATGATATTTGGAAAAACACTTGAGCCAAACATGGTTGTGCACTCCTTTAACGCCAGCACTTGGTAGAAAGACACAACCGTACCTGCCTGCATTTGAGGTCTTCTGGAAGCATATACTCACACTGTGTATCAAAACCAAAATTCCTTTTCACAAATTCAGAAGGAATTTTGGCAAATGCATGGAATGAGTAATTACAATTTTCATCTACCAGGAGTGGTTAAATTTCTTCAATAATATCTATATCTTTGCATAGAAAAAAACAGAAATATATAAGAAAGTCAAATATATCTGGGAGGGGACAAAAATGGGGAAAGGGGATAACATCTGAAACATAAATAAATAAAATATCCAATAAAAATGGAAAAATAAAAAGGAAAGTCAAATATAATCTTAAAAAGTCATAAAATTATGTTCCAACTTCAACAATATTAAAATTGGAAAGGAAATGTACCCCCAAGATTCACTACTGTCATGTATCAACTGAAAATGTACGTTTGCCTTTTCAGGAGACTGGTCAAGATGTTATACCTGAGTTGGACAAATAACTCATATTTCTGTATGCATTTACCATGAAGTCCGCTCCCAAGGGCTTCTATTTTCAAACATAGAAGTAATGTCTTCAAACATAAATGATTCTTTACAGCTGCATGTCTGCACCTCTGTCAGTTCCATTCAAAGTATTCTAGAATAGGATCCAAGCAGGAAACAGGATGCACAAGAATATTAGCATTAGCAGACTGTGACAAAGCCTGCAGAACAGGGTCCACCCCTGACACAGCCTACAGAGTGGCTCTATCTGATGCACAATGAGCAAAGGAGGATACCATGACCTCCGTTGTCTGGCCCATAGCTCCCCCCCCCTCCTGAGAAGTCCTCCTACCTTCAGGAACATCTAACCAACAGCAGGGAAAACCAGCTGCCCAAAGAACAGCCTAGGAACACAACCAACCCTACCCAGTGCAATATGGCACCAGCAGAGCCAAGCTATCCTGCTACAACAGACCTTGGATATCATAGTCAAAAGGATGCATGAGAAGAATATCTTCTTTCCAATCTTATAAATATGATAGAGGTCTTTGAAGAGGACATGAATAAATCACTTAAGGAAATACCAAAAAATACAGTCAAACAGGTAGACACATTAAAAGAGAAAGCAAATAAATATAAAGACGTAAAGGAAAACATGATCAAACAGGTGAAGGATATAAATAAACTGTCCAAGACATAAAAAGAGAAATGAAAGCAATAAAGAAAACATAAACTGATGCAAAAGATGCAAAACCTAGGAAAGAGAACAAGAGCTACAGATGTAAACATTACCAAGAGAATACAGGAGATGGAAGAGAGACTCTCAGGTGATCACTGTGTTAGGACAGAAAGAAAGAAAGAAATTAAAGACTTTCTGAAATTCAATGAAAATGAGGGCACAACACACCCAAACTTATGAGGCATTATGAAAGCAGTGCTAAGAGAAAAGATCATAGCACCTAATGACCTCATACAGAAGTTGGGAGTTCTCACACTAACAAATTAAAAGTACATCTGTAGGCTCTATGAAAAAAAGAAGAAAAAGCAAAAACAAATAAGAGGAGGAGACAGCAGGAGACCATCAAAGTCATGCTGAACAGTGTGGAGATGAAATCTGAAGAGACCACCTCTGGAAGATAGAAAGGGACCCAAGTTGATGGATAGGGTCACCAACCCACCTTCGAGGAACTGTAGGCAATTGCAAACCCAAAGGAAGTTCAACAGTGTCAACTAACCCCAAGTCTGTGACCTCCCAGAGTCTAATCTACCAACTGAAGATCAAACAAGGGCTGGTCCAAGGGCCCTGAAAATACATAGCAGATGACTGCCTTTTTGGCCTCAGAGAAAGATGTGCCTTATCCTGGAGAGACGTGATGCCCTATGGAATGGGTATGCCTAGGTGGGAAGCTTGGAGCACCCTCTCAGAGGCAAAGTGGAGGGGGTAATGGGGTGAAGAACTCTGGGAAGAGGGACTGAGAGGTTGGGTGACATTTGGAATGTGAAAAATACTGCAATTAATTTTTAAAAATTAAGTAAAGGGTGACTAAGGATGTTGATTATTTCTTTAAATACTTCTGGGCCATTCAGGATTATTCTGTTGTGAATTCTGTTCAGCTCTGTACCCCATTTTTAAGTTGTGTTATTTGGGTTTTTGGAGTTTAACTTCTTAAGTTCTTTGTATATTTTAGATATTAGTGCTCTATTGGATGTAAAGTTAATAAAGATCTTTTCCCAATTTTAAGGTTGCTGTTTTGTCTTATTGAGAATGCACTTTGTTGTGAGTTCCCATTTGTCAATTTTTGATCTTCGGGCCTGAGCCATTGGTGATCTGTTCAGGAAAATTTCCCCTGTTCCAATGTGTTTGAGTATCATTCCCACTTATTTTACTATTATATTCAATGTATCTGGTTTTATGTTGAGGTCCTTGATCCATTTGGACTTGAGTTTTGCACAAGGTGATAAATATGGATCAATTTGCATTATTAAACATGCAGACCACCAGTTAGACCACTACTGTTTGTTGAAGATGCTTTATTTTTCCACTGGATGGTTTTGGCTCCTTTATCAAATATCATGTGTCCATAGTTGTGGGGGTTATTTCTAGGTTTTCAATTCTATTCCATTAACCTACTTGTCTCTGTACCAATACCGTGCAGTTTTATCACTATTGCTCTGCAGTACAGCTTGAGGTCAGGGATGATGATTCCCCCAAAAGTTCTTTTACTGTTGAAAACTGTTTTCGCTATCCTAGTTTTTTTGTTATTCCATATGGAGTTGAGAATTGCTTTTTCCATGTCTGTGAAGAATTGAGTTGGGATTTTGATGGGGATTGCATTGACTCTGTAGCTTGCTTTGGTAAGATGGTCGTTTTTACTCTGTGAATCCTAAGGATCCATGAGCATGGGCGATCTTTTCATCTCTTGAGGTCTCTTTTGATTTCTTTCTTCAGGGACTTAATGTCCTTGTCATACAGATCTTTTACTAGCAAGGGTAGAGTTACACCAAGATATTTTATATTCTTTGTGACTATTGTAAACCATCTTGTTTCCTTAGTTTCTCCCTCAGTCCGTTTGTCCTTTGTAAGGCTACTGATTTGTTTCAGTTAATTTTATATCCAGCCACTTTGATGCAGTTGTTTATCAGCTGTAGGCATTCTCTGGTAGAATTTTGGGGGTTGCTTATGTATACCATCATGTCACCCACAAATAGTGATACCATGACTTCTTCCTTTCAAATTTGTATCCATTTGACATCCTTTTGTTATCTAATTGCTCTGGATAGAACTATGAATACTACATTGACTAAATAGAGAGTGGGCAGCCTTGTTTGTGGTTTTAATGAGATTGCTTCAAGTTTCTCTCCATTTAGTTTGATGTTGGCTGTTGGTTTGGCATATATTCCTTTTATTATGTTTAGGTACATGCCTTGAATTCCTGATCTCTCTAAGACTTTAACATGAAGGGTTGCTGTATTTTCTCAAAGGCATTTTCAGCATCCTATGAGATGGTTGCATGAATTTTTTCTTTGAGTTTGTTTATATAGTGGATTACATTGATGAATTTCTGTGTATTGAACTATCTCTGCATCCCTGGGATGAAGCCTACTTGATCATGGTGAATGATGGTTTTGATGTGTTCTTTGATTAGGTTTGCAAGAATGTTACTGAGTATCTTTGCATTAATATTCATAAGTAATATTGGTCTGGTGACCTCTTTCTATGTTGGGTCTTTGTATGGTGTAGACATGGGAGTAACTGTGGCTTCATTGAATCAATTAGGTAGTGTTTCTTCTGTTTCTATGTTATGGAATAGTTTCAGGAATATTGGTATTCATTCTTCTTTTAAGGTCTGGTAGAATTCTGCAGTAAAACCATCTGGCCCTAAGCTTTTTTGGTTCTGGAAATTTGTAATGACTACTTCTATTTCCTTAGGGGTTACCATACTGTTTAGATAGTTTACCTGATCTTGATTTAACTTTGGTACATGGTATCTATCTAAAATATCATCTATTTCATCTAGATTTTTCCAGTTTTGCTGAGCATATGCTTTTTTAGCAAGATTGTATGATCCTTAGATTCCACCTTACACCAATCAGAATGGCTAAGATAAGAAATTCAAGCAACAGCACATGCTAGCAAGGGTGTTGAGAAATTGCTGGTGGTATTGCAAACTGGTACAACCACTCTGGAAATCAATCTGGCAGTGCCTCAGAGAATTTGAAATAGTTCTACCTATGGACCCAGCTATACCACTCCTGGGCATATACATAAAATATGCTCCACCATATCACAAGGACACATGCTCCACAATGTTTATAGCTGCCCTGTTTATAAAAGTCAGAAGCTGCAAACAACCCAGATGTCCCTCAACCAAGGAATGGATGCAGAAAAAGGTGGTTCATTTGCACAATGGAATACTACTCAGCTATTAAAAATGCGGACATCATAAAATTAGCAGGTAAATGGATGGAACTAGAAAATATCATTCTGAGTGGGGAACCCGGGCCCCAAAGGACATGCATGGTATGTACTCACTGATGAGTAGATATTAGCCAATAAGTTAAGAATACCCATGATGCCGGGCAGTGGTGGCGCACGCCTTTAATCCCAGCACTTGGGAGGCAGAGGCAGGTGGATTTCTGAGTTCGAGGCCAGCCTGGTCTACAGAGTGAGTTCCATGACAACCAGAGCTACACAGAGAAACCCTGTCTCAAAAAACCAAAAAAAAAAAAAAAAGAATACCCATGATACAACTCACAGGCCATATGAAGCTTAACAAGAAGGAAGGCCCATGTGTGGATACTTCAATCTCTCTTGGAAGTGGGAACAAAATAATCACAGGAGGCAGAAGGAGGGAGGGACCTACATGAAATGGTGGGAAGAGGGAATGGAGCCAGGATCACGTATGGGGGAGACAGGAGAGAAGCCCAAAGAGCCAGGAGAATGGATAGAAATATGCAACAGTGTGAAAGTGGGACTCAGGGCAAACTTCTAGAAAGTCCCAGATGGGATGGATGTAGGAGGCTTCCAGGACACAATGGGAATGACCTTTGCCAAAATGCCCAACAATGGGTAGTAGATGGAACCTAAATAAAACACATCCAGTAGACAGACATGGCCCCTATTTGAGGCACGTGGCCACCTGACCATCTTTAAAAATTTTGACACAAAATTGTTCATGTCTAAAGAACATGCAGTGACAAAAGTGGAACAGAGACTAAAGAAAAGGCCACCCACTAACCAACCCAACTTGGGATCCAACCCATGGGCAAGCATAAAACCATGACACTATTACTGATGCCATGTTGTGCTTTCAGAAAGGATCCTGGCATGACTGTCCTCTGAGAGGCTTTACCAGCAGCTGACTGAGAGACAGCTGCAGATACTTACAGCCAACCATTGGGCTGAGGTCAGGGACCGATATGGAAGAGTTAGGAGAAGAACTGAAGGAGCTGAAAGGGATTGCAACTCCGTACAAAGGACAACTGTTTCAACTAACTGAACCCCTAAGAGCTCCCAGAAACTAAGCTACAAACCAAAGAGAACACATCCTCCCCACTAAACATGTAGCAGAGGACTGCCTTGTTTGGCCTCAGTGGGAAACAACAAGCTTAATTCTGTAGAAACTTGATGCCCCAGTGATGTATGATGCTGGCAGGGTGAGGTAGGAGTGAGTGGGTGGGAAGGAAGCATCCTTCCAGATGCACAGGGAGAGGGTTAAGTGGTGAAGAACTCATGGAGGCAGAACCAGGAAGGGGGTAACATTTAGAATGTAAATAAATAAAATAGTTAATTTTAAAAATTAATAAAATTGATGAAAGCAAAAAAGAAGAAGACAAAGAAAAAACAAAGAGAACATTAAAAAGAACAAAGAAACCATGAGCTGGTTCTTTGAGAAAATCAAGAAGATAAACAAGCCCTTAGCCAAACAAACTAAAAGCCATAGAGACAGCAACCAAATTTAGAAAATTGGAAATGAAAAAGAGACACAACTAACTATAGACATTGAGGAAGTTCAAAGAATCATTATGTCTTTATTCAAAAATCTATACTCCACAAAATTGAATAATATAAAGAAAATGGATGATTTTCTAAGGATATAATAATTACCAAAGCTAAATCAAGAATGGGTAAACTACTTGAATAGTCTTAGAATCCTAAGGAAATAGAAGCAGTTATTAATCATCTCCCAACAACAAAAAAAAAGCCCTGGGTCAGAAGTTTTATTGCAGAATTCTATCAGATTTTCAAAGAAGAGCTAATGCCAATATTTCCAAGGATGCAGGGGTGGTTCGATATACAAAAATCCACCAACATGATTGTATTAGTCAGTGTTTTCTAGAGTCACAGAATTTATGGAATTCTATATATTAAGGGAATTTGTTGTAATGACTTGTAGTCTGCAGTCCAACTAGCCCAACAATGGAAACCAGTGAATGGGGAGTCCATGAATCTAGCTCAGTACCACGAGGCTAGTTGTTTCATCTGGACTTCTGTACAAGATGGATTCCTGAGGAAGCAGGTTCCATCAGATGTGCTAGCAGTAAGTGCAAACAGGTGAAGAAGAGTGAGACTTCCTTCTTCCATCATCCTTATGCAAGCCTTCAGCAGAACTTATGCCCCACATTAATGGTGTGCACCACCATGACTCATTAGGTAATTTGCTCTGGTCAGGCTGGCCTTAACCTCAGAGCTCTGCTTGCCTAGGTCTAATGAAATTAATGGTTTGTGCTACCTTGTCTAGTCCTAGTCTTCTCATGGCTACTATGCCACAAGGTCTGGACCAAAAGTGTGTGTCATCCCATGTCAACATCTGGGTCAGCTTCAGATCTAGATCACAAGTGTTCCCTCCATTTCTGGATTGCAGTTCATTCTAGATGTAGTCAAGTTGACATCCAGAAATAGCCATCACAATAATGCACCAGATAAAAAAAATTAAAAATAACCCGCATAAATATCTCACTAGATGCCAAAAATGTGTTTGACAAAATCTAACACCCTTTATGATAAGTCTTGGAGAGAGAAGGGATACAAGGGCATACCTTAACAAAATATAGGCAATGAACAGCAAGCCAATACCTAAAATCAAATTAAATGGAAAGAAACTTAAAGCATTTCCACTAAACCTGGGGACAAAAGAAGGCTGTCCACTCTCCCCATATCTCTTCAATATAGTATTAGAAGTCCTAGCTCAAGCAATAAGGCAACTAATGGAGATCAAGGGGAAATCAATTGGAAAGGAAGAAGTCAACATATCACTACTTCCAGATGATACGATAATATACATAAGTGAGTCCAAAAATTCTACCAGAAAACTACAGTTGATAAACATTTTAGCAAAGTGGCTGGATATAAAATTGACTTGAGGAAATCATTAGCCCTCCTCCACACAAGTGATAAACAGGCTGGGATTGAAGTTAGGGAAACAGAACTCTTCACAATAGCCACAAACAAATAAAATACCTTCATTTACCTCTTACCACGCAAGTGAAAATGTATATGACAAGAACTTCAAGTCTCTGAAGAAGAAATTGGGGAGGATATCAGAAGGTGGAAAGATGTCCCTTGCTCATGGATCAGTAGGATTAACATAATAAAAATGGCCATCTTACCAAAAGCAATCTACAGATTCAGTGCAATTCCTGTCAAAATTCCAACACAATTCTTCACAGATCTTGAAAGAAAAATCCTCAACTTCACACGGAAAAATCAAAAAACACAGGGTAGATAAACTGATCCCGAACAATAAAAGAACTTCTGGAGGTAACAATCTCCATGACTTTAAGCTGTACTAGAGAGAAATAGTAAGAAAAACTGCATGGTATTGGTATAGAAACAGACAGGTGGATCAATGGAATAGAATCGAAGACCCAAAAATAAACTCACACACCTATGGACACTTGATTTCTGACAAAGAAGCTAAAACCATACAAGGGAAGGGGGAGACCATCTTCAACAAATGATGCTTCTCTAACTGGAGGTCTTCATGTGGAAGAATGCAAATAGATCCATATTTATCACCCTGCACAGTATTCAAGTCCAAATGGATCAAAGACCTCATCGTAAATCCAGACATACTTAATTTAATAGAACAAAAAGTAGGGAATAACCTAGAACTTGTTGGAACAGGAGACAACTTCCTGAACAGAACACCAATGGCTCTGACACGAAGGTAAAGAATTGATAAATGGAACCGCGGGAATGTGCAAACTTTTGTAAGTCAAAAGACACCATCTTCAGGATGCCTACAGATATGGAAAAGATTTTCACTTTCTCTACATCCCACAGACAGGGACTTCTGCTTCAAAGGGGAATGGGGTAAAGACTTGTATGAGGGGTTACCGGAAGGAGAAAAGGGCTGATATTGGGTTCTAATGTGAATAAATAACTTCAATCGAAAAGATACACATGAAGACATCCATTTACCTTGCAGTTTCAGTGATGTGGTAATTATATAAACAACCTCACAGAAGACAGCATCAGAATCCTTTGTATTTTATATAAGCCTAAATAATTTTGAAGAATGTTGGGGAAGGAATTCGAAAATTATTTCATTCGATGGATGGTGTAGTGTTTAAGAACAATTCTTTTTTCTTTTGGAATACTTGGGTTCCATTCCAAGCATTGACATGTTGATTCACAACCCAGCTACATGACAGTTTCAGTCAACCAAAGAGATACATCTCCAGCTTTCTAATATACAGATAAAGTTGGTGTTTCTCTTTGGGTTTTTTTTTTTTTTTTGAGACAGGGTTTCTCTGTGTAGCCCTGGCTGTCCTGGAACTCACTCTGTAGACTAGGCTAGCCTCGAACTCAGAAATCCGCCTGCCTCTGCCTCCCAAGTGCTGGGATTAAGGGCGTGCACCACCACTGCCTGGCTGGGTTTTTTTTAATTAATCATTTTATTCATTTACATTTCAAATAATTATATACTCCTTCCTGGTTACCCCTCCAGAAATCCTCCCAACCCATCCCTCCTCTCTCCACTTGCCATTGTCTCTATGAGGGTGTTCCTCCACCCACTCACCTATTCCCGCCTCACCCCTCTAGCACCCTCCTACGTTGGAGCATAAAGCCTCTCTCCCCTCCCATTGATGTGAGATAAGGTCATCCTCTCTGCTGCATATTTATCTGGAGTCATGACTCCCTCCATGTATACTCTTTGGTTGGTAGTTTAGTCCCTGGGAACTCTATGTGGTCCAGTTCATTGATATCATTCTTTGTATGGGGCTCCTTCAGTCCTTTCCCTAGCTCTTCCATTGGGTTCCTGGGCTCAGTCCAATGGGTTGGCTGTGAGTATCTGCATCTGTATTGGTCAGGTGCTGGTAGAACCTCTCAGGGAACAGCCATATCAGGATCCTGTCAGCAAGCACTTCTTGGCATCAGCAACAGTGATGCAGAATTATTAAGGGCTGATTACTCTGTCTTGGCAGATATAATCAGTCGACTATTCTGCAAGTGTGTCCTTTTCTGGACAGTGATTTGTCTGTAGATGGAAAGAGGCAATTCTTGCCTAGTGGCTGACTCACCACAATTGGAATAACTCCAAAGATGCTCAATTTCTTTTTAGAATCCAAGACAGGAAGCTGTGAGGAACAGACAGGTCTCTAATCAAAATGAACATTAATACAGAAATGTTTGCAACGTCAATTCTGTGGATTTCTGATGTTTTTGAAAAACAACTATCTTCTCACAGTATGCATATACAGTGTGTTCTTTCAGACTCTAAAGTATAGCATTGGTAAATCAGTATAAGAGGACACATTTCTAAATGCATTATTTATATCTGACAGCTCATACTTTCAGATGGAAAAGTAATATGAAGTGTTTCATTACTTAATGTTTATACAACCATAACTTCAAAGACTGCTAAAATTAAAGATTGCTAAAATACACTTTCCGATTCGATCACATTTTCAGTCGCTCCTTAAGTGACTGATATCTTAAAAGCTCACTGAGAATGCTTTATCTGAAAAAACAAAGTCCCCTCTCTTGACTAGGAGAATAATAAAACAGGGGAGTTAGAAACCATGGATGGGGCTGGAAAGATGGTTTAGTGGTTTAGTGGTTAAGAGCACTGACTGCTCTTCCAGAGTTTCTGAGTTCAATCCCAGAAACCACATGGTGGCTCACAACCATCTGTAATAGGAATCCAGTGCCCTCTTCTGGTGTGTCTGAAAACAGTGACAGTGTGCTCACATACATGAAATAAAAAGAAAGAAAGAAAGAGAGAGAGAGAGAGAGAGAGAGAGAGAGAGAGAGAGAGAGAGAGAGAGAGAGAAACAAAGAAGGAAAGAAAGAAAGACAGAAAAACTATGGATGGATACAAATTATACCAGCTTTGTAACTGACATCAGCAAATATAACCATGTTCTCTCACAAATTATTATGTAAATACCTTAGCAACAATAAGATGAATGAAAAACATCAAGATGAGTCACACTTACATAGTCAGCAATTTAACAGCATAATAGAATTTGAGGGTCAATATTCTCATTCACAGCAGAGAAAGTGGTCTCAGTCCTGGTCCAGTTCCTGTCTGTCCACTAGCCCAGAAGCTCCTGTGGCCTGGGAGTTTCCATGACTTCTTAGTTGCAGGACCTGCCACTAAGGTCTGGTGACTGAAAATTTTTCCCAAGGCCTAAATTAGCAACAACTGCAGATGGTGCCAATTTTTACATTACTGGAAGACCCAAGGCAGTGGCCTCCACTCCTGGTTCTACACCATGGAGCTTTCAGACTCCTCCTGACAATGAAGGGCTTCTGATCCCTCTCCTTTTTTTCAGGCCCCAGTCAATCTTCTGAATTTTCCTATTACAAACCTAGTTTTAGCACTGGAGAGATGGCTCAGCAGTTAAGAACACTAACTGCTCTTCCAGAGGTCCTGAGTTCAATTCCGAGCAACCACATGGTGGTTCACAACCATTTGTAATGTGATCTGATACACTCTTCTGGTGTGTGTCTGAAGACAGCTACATTGTGCTCACATACATGAAATAAATAATATTTCGCCAGGTGGTGGTGGCGCACACCTTTAATCCCAGCACTTGGGAGGCAGAGGCAGGTGGATTTCTGAGTTCGAGGCCAGCCTGCTCTACAGAGTGAGTCCAGGACAGCCAGGGCTACACAGAGAAACCCTGTCTCGAAAAACTCCCAAAATAAATAAATAAATAAATAAATAAATAAATAAATAAATAAATAATATTTCTCCAATTAAAAAAAAAATGGTTTTAATCAAGTAATGCTTGCTCCCAGGTACTTTGAATGTTTGTTATCCCCAGACTGTCCCACAGCATGTCCTTCAGCTGAAGAGATGTTTCCTGTCCCTCCATAGTGTTGTCTTAGTCCTGGTGAATTCCTAAAAATCTAGCCACTGGAAGTTCCTCTAGGAATATTCATCAGGCTCCTGTAGTGTGGCTCTTAAAATGCTCTTCTACAAATATTGAACGTTCCAAATCCAGAGAGCCTCTGTTTTCTTGGTCTTCAAACATTTTTGGTGATTTTTTCTGAGACAATGACTTGCATCCTTTGCACTCTTCACGTGTTCTCTTCCACGTAATCCCAACAGTGAGTCTACCTGGACCTATTTTGTCCACCCTCATCATATGCTTGCTAGACCTTAGACAAGAAGTATGTGTATAAATGGTCATAGGATGAAGAAAATCATGTTGTGTGAGGGGTACAAGGTGAGATGTGTTTTCTTGTGCACACCTTGAAATTTTACCATGACACTGGAGATCTTTGCATTTGGAGATAATGATTCTAATAGAATGGTTTAGATTGGCGTCAAGATTTGTTCGTCTTTTTCATTACTTCCAAGTGTTTTTGCAGGAAACTTTTAGGACTTCTAAGCTGTGCAGAAGCATATACCTCACCTTTTATTCGTGGTTTATCTCTTTAAAGCTTCATAGTTTCCTATTTGCATGAATAGACTCACTCATGGAACTAAAATAAAGATAATACATTAGTAGTCAGTTGTTCAGGTTTTCTTTCTTCAGGGTGTATATTGTGGAATATGTACAATATTAGCAATCTGTAAATGATTTAAGAAAATAATGGAAATCTAATTTAGTCCTTGTTGTATATAGAGTGTTAATGTACAATAGGGCAAGACACCATAACGATCTGTAGTATTTGCCCATGGGTAACATTGTTCTGAGAGTTATTGGAATTTGGTTGATTCAAGTGGTATTAATATGAGTTCAGAGCCATGCCAGGATACAGCAGTCTGGATGATCTCTGTCCCTGAATACTTTGAAGCCATATATTCATTTAAATTTTTCGGTAGACTTTTCTCTCATACTCCTTTGAATTCCAGAAAGAGAGCAGACTTGTTGCTGAAACTCTGAAAGTCTCTACATTTTGTCTGTTTCAAGTCCTTGTAACCTAGTACTACCATAGCAGTAAGCCTGGAGCATTAAAGAGAATCCTCCTAGTTTTAGTTAACCCAAATCATCCTCTCTTATACAATGTTTCCAACTTTCCTAATGCTACAGCACTGACATGCAATTCAAAGAATTCTTATGTGGGCAGACTCACTTGGAGAAAAATGATTTATCAGTCCTAAGACCATTGGAAATATGTTTTCCTATGCTCTCAAGGAACCACTGTGAGAGGGTCATTCCACCCCCAAAGGGGCTGTTAGCCACACATTGAAAATCACTGTCACTGGTATTAAGTTTGTGTTACAAGTCTGTAGAAAATATTAATGGCTTCAGCATGTTTTGTAAGAGACATATCCTGGGGAGATGCAACATATATTCATCTAAATATGCAAGTGGAAAGTGAAAACTACCAAGTCAAATTTGTTGAATCAATAAACTTTATTAGAGTTACTTACAGGACAGTGGGGAAAGAGTTGCTGACCAGAGCACAAGGGATTCATAATCAATTGCTATCCTGAAACTTCAAACCACCATGTGATAAATATTATGAACACTAGATACTCAAAGCACACTGCATATCTGTGGGTATATCTTCAGGATAAAAAGCATCCTATCCAGATGAATTTGAGAATTGCTCTTTCCACAACTTTGAATAATTGTGTTGGGACTTTGATAGGGATTGCATTGAATATGCAGATTGATTCTGATAGGATGGCCATTTTTAGTACATTAATTCTACCAGTCCATGAGCATGGGAGACCTCTCCATTTTCTGAGATCTTCAATTTCTTTCTCAAGAGACTTGAAGTTCTTGCCATACAGATCTTTCACTTGTTTGGTTAGAGATACCCCCAAGATATTTTATATTATCTGTGGCTATTGTGAAGGGTGTTGCTTCCCTGATTTCTTTCTCAGCCTGTTTATTATTTGTATAAAGGAAGGCTACTGACTTATTTGAGTTAATTTTATATCCAGCCACTTTGCTGAAGTTGTTAATCAGATGCAGACATTCTCTAGTAGAACTTTTGGGGCTGCTTATGTATACTATCATAGCATCCACAAGTAGTGATACCTTGATTTCTTCTTTGCCAATTTGTATCCCCTCATCTCCTTTTGTTGTCTTATTGCTTTACCTAGAACTTCAAGTACTACACTGAATAGATATGGGGAAAGTGGGCATCCTTGTCTTGTCCCTGATTTTAGGGAGATTACTTCAAGTATTTCTCCATTTAATTTGATATTGGCTGTTGGTTTGCAGTAAATTGCTTTTATTATGTTTAGGTATGGGCCTTGAATTCCTGATCTCTCCAATACTTTTAACATGAAGGTGTGTTGTATTCTGTCAAATGCTTTTTCAGCACCTAAGGAGATGATTGTGTGGGTTTTTTTTCTTGAAGTTTTTTTATATAGTTGATTACATTAATGGATTTTCATATATTGAACCAACCTTGGATCCCTGGGATGAAGCCTACTTGATCATGGTGGAAAATGGTTTTAATGTGCTCTTGGATTCAGTTTACAAGAATTTTATTGAGTATTTTTGCATTGATATTCATAAGCAAAATTGGTCTGAAGTTCTTTTTTTTTGTTGGCTCCTTGTGTGGTTTATGTATCAGAGTAATTGTGGCTTCATGTAATGAATTAGGTAGTGTTCCTTCTGTTTCTATTTTATGGAATAGTTTGAGGAATATTGGTATTGGATCTTCTTTGAAGGTCTGGTAGAATTCTGCACTAAAGTCATATGGTCCTGGGCTTTTTTTGGATGGGAAGTTTTTCATGACTTCTATTTTCTTAGGGGATATGGGCCTGTTTAGATAGTTAACCTGCTCTTGATTTAACTTTGGTACATGATTATTTGTCTATAAAATCATCCATTTTATCTAGATTTTAGAGTTTTGTTGAGAATAGGTGTTTGTAGTAGGATCTGATGATTTTTTTTAATTCCCTCAGTTTCTGTTGTTATGTCTCCCTCTTCATTTTGGATTTTGTTAACTTGGATACTGTCTCTGGGCCCTTAAGTTGGTTTATCTATCTTATTGATTCTCTCAAAGAACTAGCTTTTGGTTTTGTTGATTCTTTGTATCCCTCTCTTTGGTTCTATTTGGTTGATTTCAGCCCTGAGTTTGACTATTTCCTGCCTTCTTCTCCTCTTAGATGTGTTTGCTTGGTTTTGTTCTAGAGCTCTCAGGTGTGCTGTTAAGTTACTAGTGTAGGATCTCTCCAATTTCTTTGTTTTGTTTTGTTTTGTTTTGTTTTGTTTTGTTTTGTTTTTCGAGACAGGGTTTCTCTGTGTAGCCCTGGATGTCCTGGAACTCACTCTGTAGACCAGGCTGGCCTCGAACTCAGAAATCCGCCTGCCTCTGCCTCCCAAGTGCTAGGATTAAAGGCGTGCGCCACCACCAATTTCTCTCCAATTTCTTTACCAGGGCACACAGAACTATGAATTTTCCTCTTAGCACTGCTTTCATTGTGTCCCATAAATTTGGATATGCTGTGTCATCATTTTCATTGAATTCCAGGAAGTCTTTATTTTTTTCTCTTTGACCAAGTTATTATTGAATAGAGAGTTGTTCAGTTTCCATGGATATGTGAGATTTCTGCTGTTTTTGTTGTTATTGATCACCAGCCTTAGTCTGTGGTGATCTGATAGGACGCATGGGATTATTTCAACCTTCTTGTATTGGTTGAGGCTTGTTTTGTGATCAATTATATGGTTAATTTTGAAGAAGGTATCATGAGGTGCTGAGGAGGTGTGTTCCTTTGTTTTAGGGTGAAATGTTGTGTAGATATCTGTTAAATCCATTTGGTTCATAACCTCCACTAGTTTCACAGTGTCTGTTTTGTTTCTGTTTCAATGACATATCCATTAGAGAGAGTGTGATGTTGAAGTCTCTCACCACTATTGTGTGGGGTTCAGTGTGTGTGTTGAGCTTTAGTGACGTTTCTGTTATGAATGTGGGTGCCCTTGCATTTGGGGCATACATGTTCAGAATTAAGACTTTCTCTTGGTGGATTTTTCCTATGAGGAATATGAAGTGTTCCTTCTCATCTCACTTAATAACTTTTGGTTGAAAGTCTATTTTATTGGATATTAGGATGGCAATTCCAGCTTGTTACTTAGGACCATTTGCTTGGAAGACGTTTTTCCAGTCTTTTACTCTCAGGTAGTGTCTGTCTTTGTTATTGTGGTGTTTGTGTACAGCAAAATGCTGGATCCTGTTTGCATATCAAGTCTGTTAATTTATGTCTTTCTATAGGTGAGTTGAATCCATTGAGAAAGATTAAAGACAGATGATTGTTAGTTCCTGCTGTGTTTGTTTTTGTAGATGGCATCATGTACATATGGTTCTCTCCTTTTAGCTTTGTTGTGAGATTTTTAATATCTTGTTTTTGTTTTTTGTTGGGTTTTTTGTTTGTTTGTTTGTTTTTTATTTTTGCTGTGGTTACCCTACTTGTGTTGGAGTTTTCCTTCTAGAATCCTCTGTAGGGCTGGATTTGTAGATAGATACTGTTTGAATTTGGTTTTGTCCTAGAATATTTTGGTTTCTTCATCTATGTTGATTGAGAGTTTTGCTGGGTATAGTAGCCTGGTCTGGCATTTGTGTTGTCTTAGAATCTGTATGACCCCTGTCCAGGCTTTTCTGTCTTTCAGTATCTCTGTTGAGAAGACTGGTGTAATTCTCATAGGTATGCCCTTTTATGTTACTTGGCCCTTTTCCCTTGCAGCTTTTAATATTCTTTCTACATTCTGTGCATCCATTTGGTGTTTTGGTTATTATGTGATAAGAGGATTTTCTTTTCTGGTCCAATCCATTTGGTGTTCTATAGGCTTCTTGTACATTTATGGCCATCTCATTCTTTAGGTTGGGGAAGTTTTCATCTATGATTTTGTTGAAGACGTTTTCAGGTCCCTTGAGCTGGGAATCTTCACTCTCCTCTATTCTTATTATTCTTAGATTTGGTCTTTTCATTGTGTCCTGGATTTCCTGGATGTTTTGGGTTAGGAGATTTTTATGTTTTGAATTTTCTGACAGTTGAGTCAATCTCTTCTAAGGTATCTTCTACACCTGAGATTTTCTCTTCTATCTCTTGTATTCTGTTGGTGATGCTTACATCTGTAATTCCTGGCCTCTTTCTTAGGTTTTCCATTTCCGGGGTTGCCTCAATTTGTGTTTTCTTTGTTTCTACTTCCACTTTTAGGCCTTGGACTGCTTTATTCAATTCCTTCACCTGTTTGATTATGTTTTCCTGTATATCTTTAAGGGATTTATTCATTTCCTTTTTAAGGGCTTCTACCTATTTACCTGTGTTTTCCTGTATTTCTTTCAGTGAGTGATTTATATCCTCCTTAAAGACTCTATTTTCTTCATGAGATACGGTCTTTAGGTCAGTCTCCTTATTTCCTGGTGTGTTTATGTATTCAGGGCTTGCTATGTGGGAAAACTAGGTTCTGATGAGGCCCATTTATATTGGCTTTTGCTGCTTATGGTCTTGTGCTTGCTTCTTTCCATCTAGTTATCCCTGGTGTTTGCTGGTCTGGGTGTCTCTGTCTAGAGCCTGCCTCTTTTGTCCCTGGGTTGTTTCAGGTCTCCTGATAGGCCTGTGGCTCTGGCTGTAGCAGACCTCCTATGGGGCCTTTCAACTTTGGTGTCTTCAGATGGGCATGTATGCTGGTGACTTGTTGCACTGGCTGCAGTGGCCTTCTGCAAGGTCTTTAGACTCTGGGGTCTTCAGAGGAACAGAGAAGCTGCTGATCTGTTGCCCTGGCTGCAGCAGATCTCCAGAGAGGCCTTCAGACTGTTCATTCTTCAGAGAAACAGGCAAGCTGTTGCCCTGTATGTAGCTATTCCCCCAGGAGGCATTTCAACTGTGGATTCTGTTTACCTGTCACAGCAGAACTCCAGGGTGGCTTTCAGACTGTTGGGTCAGTTGCCCTGCATGCCATGGAGGCCCTGGGAAATCTTCAGACGATGGTGTCTGTTTCCCAGTTGCCTTGTGTATACAGAAACTCCTGGGATACCTTCAGGGTGTGGTGTCAGTTGCCCTGCGTGCAGTGGGCCTCCTGGGATACCTTCAGGCTGTGGTGTCTTCAAGGGAGCAGACTAGCTGGTGATCTGCCCCAGCAGATGGTGCCAGCCAGAAGGGGAGTGGAATTCAGATGGTGGGGGATGTGGGAGGTGAAGATGGGTCCATAGACCACTGAGCTCCCAGCAGCTGCTGTCTTACCAGTTGCCCTGTGTGCAGCAGACCACCTTGAATGCCTTCAGGCTGTGGTATCTTCAGTGGAGCAGGCTAGCTGACTGAGGTATGTTTCTTGTATGCAGCAAATTGTTGGATCTTGTTTGTGTATCCAGTCTGTTAGCTTATGTCTTTTTATAGGGGAATTAAGTTAATTTATATTAAGAGATATTAAAGACAGATGATTGTTAGTTGTTGTTATGTTTGTTTTTGTAGGTGGCATTATGTGCATGTGATTCATTCTGGATTTGTTGTGAGACAATTAATATCTTGTTTTTTCTTTGGTGTGGTTACCCTCCTTATGTTGGAGTTTTCTTTCTAGAATCCTCTGTAGGGCTGGATTGGTAGATAGATACTGTTTGTGGCCTTAACTGTTGAGCCACATCTCCTGCCCTTTATTTCTTAATAAGATACTGTGGCAACATAAGTCAATAGAAAAGTGAGACAGAATTCATGGAGCATGAAGGATACTTTCTTAGAATGTCATCAGGATGAGCATCAGCTCAATCAGGAAAGATAATTGCACATAAGTGGAGTGACAAAGATACATTGAGAAATTTGGCAGTGAGACACTGGTTATGGAAGGTATTTTCATATAATTATGTACATGAGGGCTTATAAGCATGAAAATGAGTCATCCTAAAATCTGACCAGGCAGAATGCCCGCACTCCCCATCAAGAACCACTCCCCCAACTCTGTTGCAGGCTGCCTTCCACACAACTGCAGCTGTCAGGATGCCCAGGACCTACTCTACACAGCTTCCCAACAAGCTTACTACCAGTCTAGACCAGGACTCAATGTAGTAGGACACTGCACCTGGGTTCTGAACCCTTCAGATACAAGTGATCCAGGCTAACTTCTAACATTGCCAGTCTAGCCCCATAAACAAAAAAAATGCCAGAAGCTGAAAAGAACTCAGATGTCCTTCAACAGAGGAATGAATACAGAAAATGTACGTTTACACAATGGAGTATTACTCAGCTATTTAAAAACAATGCTTTCATAAAATTCTTAGGCAAATGGATGGAACTAGAAAATATCATCCTGAGTGATGTAACCCAGTCACAACCCAGCACTCACTGATAAGTGGATATTAGCCCAAAAGCTTGGAATACCTATGATACAATTCACAGAACATATGAAGCTCAAGAAGAAGGGAGACCAAAGTGTGGGTCCTTCAGTTCTTCTTAGAAGTGGGAACAAAATACTCACAGGAGGAAATACAGGGACAAAGTTTGAAGGAGAGACTGAAGGAAAGGCCATGCAGACTGCCCCACCTGAGGACCCATCCTATATACCAACACCAAACCCAGACACTATTGCAGATGCCAAGAAGTGCATGCTGACAGAAGCCTGATATAGCTGTCTCCTGAGAGGCTCTGCCACAGCCTTACAAATACAGAGGTGGATGCTCGCAGCCGACCATTGGACTGAACACGAGTTCCCCAATGCAGAAGTTAGAGAAAGGACTGAAGGAACTGAAAGGGTTTGTAACCCCATAGGAAAAACAACAATATCAACCAACCAGGCACCACAGAACTCCCAGGGTCTAAACCACCAACCAAAAAGTACACATGGACGGACCCCTGGCTCCAGCTGCATATGTAGCAGAGGATGGCCTTATCTGGCATCAATGGGAGAAGAGGACCCTTGGTTCTGTGAAGACTTGATACCCCAGTGTAGGGGGAATGCCAGGGCGGTGAAGTGGGAGTGGGTGGGTGGAGGAGAACCCTCATAGAAAGTAGACATAGGAGGGTGCATGGGATAGAGGGTTTGTGGAGGGGAAAGCGGGAAAAGGGATAACATTTGAAATGTAAATAAATAAAATATCCAATAAAAAATAAATAAAATCTCAAAGTCCCCCTCAGGAAAAAAAATAGCAGACGCCTGAAGGAAACGAGGACACCATAGGATTTGAAAATTGAGTTCAGTAAGTAGTTAGAAACACTCCCCAAAAAGCTGAAATGAAAATGTAGTAAGCGGAATAAAAAAAAAAAAATAACTCAAAAGATCCTTCAGGAGACGGAATATCAGGCTTGGACACAAGTTAGAGGAGCTGGATGCCTTAGTCAAAGAAACTGGTGACTTAGGAAAGGCACAATATTATTTAGTCCTTGTAGGGGGTGAGTAAAAATAGACCAATCCCTCTGGAAAACTGACTAGATATTTCTCAAAAAAAGAAGGGGGAGCTATACTGTTTAGCCATTTGTTCTTGGTGGTCTCCTGATTGTTCTCTATGATTCTCTGTGTACAGCCATGCCTATCTGCATAGACTGGGGAAAAGAGGCTTTAGAATTAGCCAAGTCTCCTTAGAAATTCTACCTAAGAAATCAAGTCTTCTCATAATTATACTGAGGACCAGGTCTCTCTGGTGAGGTCTGAGGTTCAGAAAGTTTTGTCATGATTGTGAGAGGTTAAAAGGGACTCCAGCTCAGGATGGTGGTGAGAGATCAAAAACACAAACCCAGAGTAAGGGCTCTGTCCTTAAACAGGGTTCTGAGCCCAGGGACACCGTTCAGAATGCAGGGCTGTTTGTTTTCCACTGTGCTGAGTTTTATTCTTTCCCATATTATTCTTATGCAAAAAAATTATATCACCAGCTAGTAGGATCTGCATGTGTGAATGGATTAAACACATTGGCAATTAATAATGCATCTGAGCTAAAGAAATGAAAGCCCTTCCCCCAGAGGCATTTCACTAAGAGTCCAAATTTGAAATCTCTACTTCATGTTCCCTGTGCCTTCCATGTTCTATCTATAACATGAGTTTGAATCTGTGACTGCATGAGGGCTGTCCTGTGTATCTCTCTCCCTGTGTGTCTGCCTTCTATCTCTCTGTGTATATGTTTGTCTCTGTACTGTGTCTGTCTGTTGTCTGTATCTTCCTGGCTGGTCTTAAGAGTTTTGCAGCCGGGCGGTGGTGGCACACACCTTTAATACCAGCACTTGGGAGGCAGAGGCAGGCGGATTTCTGAGTTCAAGGCCAGCCTGGTCTACAGAGTGAGTTCCGGGACAGCCAGGACTAAACAGAGAAACCCTGTCTCGAAAAACCAAAAAAAAAAAAAAAAAAAAAGAGTTTTGCAGTCTTTGTGGAACAGCAAAGAAAGCATCACTTGGGGAAGGAACAGGACGCTGGACAGAGAAATCTTTAACAGAGTTTTACAAAGGATTAAGTCACTGGGTCCAAGTGATCAAGATAGCAAACATTTAAAACAACATCACTGTTTATCAACCAATATCCATAAAGGCATATTCATTTTAGAAGGTTGTTTTAAGTTTCTGGATTTGGTGTTTTCAGCAAATGATAAACATACATTTTCTGGATAGGGGGCATGGAAAATTACATATCTTACAGTTACAGCTATGCATTAGTTTGTTTTAAAAGTTGATAATGTAAGATATTCAAGGAAAATCAATTTTTTCATTATTCTTTGAAAAGCATTTCAAGTCAAGCACACAGTAGGTTACCATGTTTAAATCTTAAATTTCCTCAAGCTGTGAGGTCCAGCAAAAGTGCCAGACTATTGGAATGCAAGATCTACTTGAATACTATTGCACTGTCACACTTATGGTTCTGCAATGCGTAGAAAAACACCATGGAGCAAGACTCCACAGAATTCTGTCTACTCTTTGTAAGATGTTTGTAAAAAAATAAAAATAAAAATTGAAAAGTGCTATCTTAAAAGTATATGAAGGTGATTCTAATGAATTCTCTGAGTCACAGTGAAGCAGCTAGAGTTCAAGATGATCCTGTCTTGTCAAGAAAAGAAGCTTTATGTACTGGGTTGTATCCAACAGAATTGTGAGCCAAAGACATAAAAATGCCCAAACAATTCAGGCCCATGACAAAGGGCTTGCTCTCCACAAACTGACAGCAAGTCTTCATTGCTAAAGACAAGACTATTCGAGCCTATGACCTGCCATGTGACTAGCTAGCTCTTTCCCTCTCTGCTCCTGTTCCAATCTATCTGTTCTCTTCTCTGTCCCCTATTAAATCTCCTACATCTGCTTTCTCTTTCC
Source organism: Arvicanthis niloticus (assembly GCF_011762505.2). Classification (NCBI taxonomy): domain Eukaryota; kingdom Metazoa; phylum Chordata; class Mammalia; order Rodentia; family Muridae; genus Arvicanthis; species Arvicanthis niloticus. The sequence goes on along the minus strand of NC_047662.1, from coordinate 8,457,429 downwards.
TGCATCCCTCTCTCCCCAGGAATTCCACCATCCAATTCTTGTCCCAGGTACTGGATGTCAGGTTTTTCCTCACAAGCTATCAAGTGTGAGACATCACCAAAATATGTTTAGACTGCCTCTAGATAAAGGACTTCCTGGCCTTCAAGTATCTGAGCAGGCTTGGAAAGGCAAGTATTAATGAATGTAAGGCTATTGATGGAACATAGAAATGACAATATCAAGATCCTGCTGGCATTTAGCTCTCTGCCAATATAGCAATCAACATAAGAAGATACAGATACACTTGCATATAAAGAGAAGTCACCTCAAAACATGTGCAGTGTGCATGCAGGCCAGAAGGAATTGGAGTCCATGGTTTGGAATGACACTTCAATGTAGACTAGTCTGGCTTCAAATGAAAAAGAATACAACCCTGTCTCGAAACAAAACAAAACAAAACAAAACAAAAAAAAGAATACACCTCCCCCAGTGTTCTGAATGCTGAGATTATGCCAGCATCACTTCCCCCTTTTATAGCTATGAAGTCATGTGATATAATCACACTTTACATATCTAAACAGCATAATTTACGTTCTGGAGAACATCTTTTGACTCTTTGCATTTACAATAACGTAACACTAACACCCTAAGTAGAAACATCCACAAAATATATTTTATCTGGAGAGGGAAAAAGTTCTTGTCAAGGATAAGCTCTAGAAAACCAGGAATGTAAAACCACAGGGTTTTCTCTTCTGTGGAAGAGAAGTACACTTTTTTGACCAGAAGTGAGGGAATGGATATAATAAGTAGCTTGGTGACCTGTGGTAGATGTAATGCCAAGCCATACCTGAAACTCCCAGGCTACTAGGTTTATCCCAGACCCTTCCTCCCTAGTGCACTGCTTCTTGGTTAATAGAATTAAATCTCAGGGGAGATGTCACATGCACTTTATAGCTTGGTGACCTCTACATGGTGGCCTCCTCTAAGACCTTTGGTTTTAGGACCCAACTTTATGAAAGAGTCACATGTACTTTGCAAAAAGAGTTTTGAGGTAGCCATACTTTAATCTTTATTGTGTAGAGGACTGAGATAATTGGAAAATAATGTATTTCACAAAATATTACTGTACTTAAATATTCCTAAATAAACCACCCTGGGGTCAGAATCTAGAAGTCTGACCAAACACTGGCTACTGAGTCTGGAGGGTAAAAATTCAGAGTTTACTCCCAGGTTTCAATAAAATCATGAGTCCCCGAGCTCACTCAAGGTCAGAACATAAAATACTACAAGTTTCCAACCTGAGATGTTTCCACTCCTGAAAATCCTACCCCACAGAGAAACCCTATACAGAGCCTGCCTCCCACTCAGTTCTCTTCTGCTTCTCACCTGAGCAGCGGCAGCCTCCCTCCAGTGTTCTTCCCAGTCAATCGCTTATGTGTGGTTTGTTGTTCCATGGGGCTTTGTGGTAGATCTTGGCTTCTGACTGCAGGAGACCTTTCACTTCAGAGCTGGAACACTTGCACTGGGACACCTTTTCCCTAAGAGCCACAAGACTTACACTGGGGATAACCCACAGCACATCCATGGCTAACACTGAAATACTTACAGAGTAATATTGAAATACATTTCTTTTTTTTTGTCTCTTGTGGATTGTTACTCTGTCAGACCTAGGATTTGCAGAGACCCCCACACTTATATCACCTAACCAGTAAACATCAAATATAGTCTTTCATTTTCATCAATAAACGCAGAGTTAAACACAGACTTTCTTCCACCTTGAAATTGTAGTTTTTTGGTGTCTTTATGTATAATGGACCCATCTAGAATAAATATTTTTTATCACCATCCAGGAAAAACTGTCTCTGAAAATTGCAGAAAAACAGACCCAGAAATTTGAGACTAGAATTTGTGGGACCCAAATACTAATGCCTGCATATCAAACATCAAAGAGCATCAATGAGTAGAACTGTCAGAGTGGCCTAGTGGCCAACATGTTGTGTTTGAAAAACAACTGTCTGTCAGCAGCCCCCAGAATCAAATGTGTATAGTGAACGCATTGGTAACATATGCAGCTATGTGCAGTAAAATCATTGAAAGAGAGGAACAGAGGTAAATGGGTTAAAAGTGCCAGACAATAAAATATGTAGACATAAAGACACCAGATTCATACATCTTTGATAGCAGCAAAAATAACCCACTTTGTAACCTCTCCATCTGTGTTCTCAAACTTTGACAACTACCACAGGCAAAACCTGCCATTCCTGTGCTGGGGATCCTGCCCGCCCTGGAATGGGTTGGAGCTGGACACAGAGTTGGCCATACAAGTAGCTTTAAAGACTGATGGTCTCACTGGTAGCTTGAAAGACTGATATTCTTAGAGGTAGCTTTAAAGACTGATGGTCTCTCGCCTTCCAGCTCTCTAACTATACTGAATGCTTGCTGATAACTTCTAAAACATTCCAATGACTTTCTGGTTCATTTCAAGAGTTAAAAACTGCTGGCTTAGGGGATTAACACCTGTAGCTAACAGCAGGTGGTTAAGTAAAGGATTAATTGCTAGGGGTTTGTTTCTCTTGACCAGAAGCCTCCCCTCTTACTTGGCAGGCTGGAAGGAGGTTTGGAGCAATAAACTTTTATTGAAAATAAAAACAAGAGTCAAGCTCACAGGAGGAAAAACTTTTACACAAGCAAATAGGCATAAACTCACATAATTTCACATACAAATTTACACATACACACTCATACACCTCCATGCAAACCAGTTGGACCCAACTACTTACTTATTTCATAACTAGATTACTTACACACACGCACACACACACACACACACACACACACACACACACACACACACACACATCCATACTTACATGTGCATACAAAGCAAAAGACCAAGTACCAGTGCAGAAAGAACTCACTCATTCCGGATGAAAAATGAGCTCCAATCTTTGTTGCATAAAGAGGAAAAAAATGTTTCTAAACTTTTATTGCTAAATGAATTATGCCCAAGTCTGTAAGAAAGAAAGCTGGGTAAGCTTTCTTTAGTAAGACTCAATCTGCCTTGCTGTTAAGAAAAAACCTTGCTCCCACCCACAATGAGAAGCCCACCTGCTTTCTGCTCTCTCGGCAGAGTCTTCTTTTTCCCTTCTCTCTGCATTCTGTGCATTACTCTTAATTTCTAAGTTCCCTTTTAATCTCTAAGTTTCATTCTACTGTCTTTCTCCATCCTCCTCTGAATCTTGCTCTCCTCCTGCTCTGGGGTTATAATACTCTCTGATGTAATAATGTCCTTACAATGTAATTGTTCCTAGTCCTTTGTACATTTTCAAGTACAACAGATCACCACAGCAAACACGGTAAAAAGGGGAAGCTGTAGGTGGGCGGGGGGGGGCTGGAGAGATGGCTTAGTGGTTAAGAGCACTGGATGCCCTTCAAAAGAGGTCATGAGTTCAATTCCTAGCAACCACATGGTAGCTCACAACCATCTGGAATGGGATCTGATGCCCTCTCCTGGTGTGTACTCATAAATTTTTTTAAATGTAAAAAAAAAAAAAAAAATTAAAAAGAGGGCCATAGCACAATGCCATCAGGCTAGGGGGATTGATATTTCCAAGATCAGTTGTGAGGTGAAGGTCACTAGGCTGAGTTATACAGCCAGCTTGAATTTGATAATCACATCGTGGCACTATGTTATTTGGCAGCTTTAAATGCTTGGGATGAGGTTCAAGGTTCAGGAAAGATGTCTGAGTTGTTTACTAAAATTATACACGGCCCAAGAGAAGCCTTCTCTGATGATTTGCAAAACTTAACTTCAGCTACAAATAGAATAGCATCAGATTTAGGAATCAGAAAAAAATGCTAATTGTAAATTTTGGCTTTTGAACATGCTAATTCAGAATGCAAAACCCTGATTAGACCTTTACAAGTAAGATTAGCACCAACAGAGGAATATGGGTGATATTGTGTCTCAAATTTATGATGCTACTCTGATAGAAGTAATTTCTCAAAGTTTAGGAAACATCGAATGCCAGATGTTCTCATTGTGGTAAGCCTGGGACATTTGACAAGGGATTGTAGGCCAGGCATTCCAAGAAAGAATGGTTTTTCCAGAGATAATTCAAAAGGAAGGCCCCAGCCTTCTGGAGTACACAGAAGGTGTGGCAAAGGCCAGCACTGGACTAATGAATGCAGATCAACAAGGGATAGGCAAGGTAAAGCTTTGCCTTCAGAAACACCCTATGGGGCCTACCACAGGGCCCCAGAATCAAATTCAGTTCGATCATATCCTATTAGTCTCAAAGAAACTCACCCATATAGCAATTAAAAGATTTAATGCCTGTTGTTAAAAAACAACACAGTCTACACGTGATCAAGGACAGAACACCTTCTGTAGATCAAAGAAAAAAATTCAGGAGAGATCAAAAACGAGTATTTTTAGCCAACTGCTAGAAATGATAAAAGACAAAAGCTGAAAATACAAACAAATGGAACTGAAATTGAAGGTTTAGTACACACAGGAGCAGATGTTAACAATAAACTCACCAAAATCTCAGCATCTAGATTTGCCTATTCGGAGGTAAATATTCTTTACAGAATTTTAAAAAAACAGAAAAAGGGAACATTACCCAATTCATTTTATGAAGCCACAGTTACTCTGATACCCAGAACACAAAAAGATTCAATGAAAAGAGTATTATAGACCAATTTCCCATGTGAGCACAGATGTAAAAATAAAATACTTCCAAATTCAATAAAAGAAAAGACCAAAAGGATCTTGTATGATGTTCAAGTAGGCTTCATCCCAGAGATAGAGATGGTTTAACATACAAAAATGAATGAAAAAAAAAAAGTGCCACCAAAACAATGACAACATAATGCTTGAAGAGACTGTTGACATGTGTTACACTTTTTCTCTAGGATAAATGCTGTGTAACTGAATGTGTGTTGGCTAAACATCGGACCAAATCCCTTATAGTCATAGACTCCCTTCAGTAGTTCTTTCAGGACCTCAAATACTACTGGGATATGCAGCCTTTAACAGACTGATTATGCACTGAAGGTTTTCCTCTTATATAAAGACACAATGAAGTACAAAACTCTACCACACTCACTACATTAATGGGGTTTCTCTGTAGGCTGACTTTTCTCATGATCTCTGAGACTACTGCTATATGTAAAGGCTTTATCATATTGCTTATTCAAAGTGCTTCTCTCCAGTATGTGTTCTTTTATGTATTCTGAGATAGCTGTTTTGTGAAAAGGCTGAACCGCATTGATTACATTCATAGGGTTTCTCTCCAGTATGCGTTCTTTTATGTCTTCGAAGGTGACTGTTATCTGCAAAGGCTTTACCACATTGATTACACACATAGGGTTTCTCTCCAGTATGTGTCCTTTCGTGTATTCGGAGACTGTGTGATTGTGAAAAGACTTTATCACACTGATTACATTTGTAAGGTTTCTCTTCAGTATGAATTCGTTCATGACATTGAAGATGATAGTAACGTGCAAAGGCTTTACCACATTGATTACATTCATAACTTTTCTCTCCAGTATGTGCTCTTTTATGTATTTTGAGATTAATGTTTTGTAAAAAGGCTTTATCACATTGATTACATTCATAGGGTTTCTCTCCAGTATGTGTCCTTTTATGTATTCGGAGATTACTGTGTTGTGCAAAGGCTTTATCACACTGGTTACATTTGTAGGGTTTCTCTCCAGTATGTATTCTTCTATGTATTCGCAGTTGACTTTGATCTGCAAAGGCTTTACCACACTGAGTACATTCATAGGGTTTCTCTCCAGTATGCGTTCTTTTATGTATTATGAGATGACCATTTTGAGCAAAGGCTTTATCACACTGATTACATTTGTAGGGCTTCTCTCCAGTATGTGCTCTTTTATGTATTCTGAGGTTAATGTTTTGTAAAAAGGCTTTATCACACTGATTACATTTGTAGGGTTTCTCCCCGGTATGTGCTCTTTCATGTATTCGAAGTTGACTTTGATCTGTAAAGGCTTTGCCACACTGATTGCATTCATAAGGTTTCTCGCCAGTATGTGTTCTTTTATGTATTACAAGATGGCCATTTTGTGAAAAGGCTTTACCACACTGATTACATTTGTAGGGCTTCTCCCCAGTATGTGTCCTTTTATGTCTTCGAAGTTGACTATGATATGTAAATGCTTTACCACACTGATTACATTCATAAGGTTTCTCTCCAATATCTATTCTTTTATATATTTGAAGACTACTGTGATAGGCAAAGTCTTCACCATATTGAATAACTTCGTAGGGTTTCTCGCCAGTATGAACTCTTTCATGCCATTGAGGATGACTGTAATATGCAAAGCCTTTACCACCTTTAGTATATTCAGAAGGTTCCTCTCCAGTGTGACGTCCTTCATGCCTGCAAAGATAATTGGCACATGAGAAAGCTTTACTACATTCATTACATGAGTAACCTTTTTTATCTCTATGACTTATTTTTACAATGTGGTCTAATGTAAGGAGGAATCAGATCTTAAGGTTTTCTCACTTAGGATCTCTTGTATACATTGTCACATATGATATAACTATGAAAAGAAGAATTACAAATGAAAGGTTTCCACATTACATTCACACAGGTTGACTTTTTGTTTCTCTTGGATATATGGTATAGGGATTGAGGTATCTCCACAACAACCTTCTTGACTCTCATAAACTGCCCTTCTCACTAAATTTACTAACATTACTACAAGTATATGAGTAACACCAGCTTTACTATGGACTATGTGCACATCGTGTGTGTGTTTATCTGTCTGTCTGTGTGTCTGTCTGTGTGTGTGTATAAAATACTTATCACCTATTCAATGTGTATACCTTCTGAAATATCTAAGTGGTACAAGACTAAACAGATTGGCACAGCTACATCATAGTTCTTATGGTGCTATGATTCAAATAGTGATATCTATTAAGGCACTGTTTCCGTGTCTTGCTTCTTTAAGAAATGTCTGGCAAACACAAATCAGATATCTGATATTGAGGTGCATGATTTGATGAGAATTTAATAATCATCCATACACTTTTAAAAAGTGCTTTTTGACACTGTTGCTGTTCTTTAAAACTTCCAGGACACATTTCAGTCTTCAGAGGCATAGTCATATCAGCTTGAACATGAAAATTACCTTCCACATCTTCTAGAACTTTGACAATGTTCTTCAGTATTATGATCTTCCCAATTGTAGCCTAAAATATAGTACCAGAAAATGTAGGATATGTTATTGGAAATATGGCAAAATTTAAGTGCCTGCTTCAGTGAACTATGCCTGATTTATTCATCTCATTCTTCCTCATTACAGAAGTAATTACAGAAAAACATCAATTAAAAGAGTTCTCCCTTTATTTTAAAAAGTGAAAGAAAATTCACTGTCTTACCTATGGCACTGAGGTTCCTGTAGGTCTCCAGCATCACATCTTTGTAGAGACTCTTCTGTGAAGGATCCAGCAAAACCCATTCTTCCTGAGTGAAGTTCACATGCACATCATCATAGCTCACAGCATCCTAAAATATCCCATCCATGTGTACAAGAGAAAGCATGATACTAATAACACTGTAAATGTATACATCCCTTATAATATATTCATATAATTCTGGTGCTTCCCTCATTTATTCCCTAGGACAGAAGTTATAATGTCATCACCAAGTGATTTCAGAAGGAAATTAAATAGTAAGTTTCACCTCTGTCATTTCTGCAACCTTTAAGTAGGATACAGCCTTGCAAGAGAAATGCCAATTAACAGAAAGAGAGAGAGAGAGAGAGAAAATAAAACTGTTGTGAACCATTACTAACTAGAAATAATGATGAGCAAGCTGGGTGTACTGGCTCATGCCTTTAGTTCTAACACTCAGGAGGCAGAGACAGGTATATCTCATTGAGTTGGATGCAAGCCAGGTCTATGCAATGAGTTCTAGGAAAGCCAGAGGTACATATTAAGACCTTGACTCCCCTGCAAAAATCAAACAAACAAAAAAGACAGTAAGAACTCAAAGGTTTTCATTAAGTTCTTACAAAGAATTATACATTCACTCTAGTTCTGTATTCATATTACAGAAATGCAAAGTGCCCAAGTTTACACTGTAACATTAATAGCATCTTACTAAAAGAGAGTGCATGTTTAAACAGTCACAACTGGACAGATGAAAATATTACCGAAGTAAAAGTAGATCATAAATAAGCAACTTAAGGCAGGAAAGATGGCTCATCAGTTAAGAGGTCTTGCTGATCTTGCAAATAAGTGGGCTCAATTGCAACTGCTCACATGGGGGCTCACAACTATCCATCACTCCAAGTTCAATTTTCAAAACAAACAGAACAGAATGTCAAGCACCTGCAATTCCATGACTCAGAAGGCTCAGGCAGCATTAATGTAATGAATATATGCCATCCTGAAAAACAGAATATACTCTCTGCCGAATTTCAAAATGTAGGGAAAGGAGCTGATACTAAAATCTGGTTCCCTAATTGGTTCTTGATTTGGTCAATAAAGAAGGTGAAAGCCAATTGCTGGGCGAAAGGAAAGGTGGGACTTCTAGGTCCCAGGACGAAGAGAAGGGACACAGGGAAGGAGGAGGTCCTTTCAGCCAGGGTTTAGAACAGGAGACATGCAACAACCATGTAAGATCTTGGGTAGCTGGAAATGGAGCTACTGGTGGATGGCTGAAATAGGCTGGCTGATAAGGTTAGAGCAGGAGATTCTTCAACCAGCATTTGTATTATCTGAGAAGTTCTAAATTACTAAACCTGCCCAGTGTTTTTCTTTCACGAAGCTAAGGCAGGCAGGAGAAAGAAAGAAGACAGGGCGGTTGATGGTGGATTGGCAAAGTTAGCCAGGAGAAAGAGGTAGCAGTGGAGGGTTGGCAGGACTGTGATCTCAGAGCTAAGCCAGAAGCGCAGCCCTGGGCAAAGGAAGAAGTGTGATTTTTAAAGTTGCATGCAAGCCAGGCTGTGGTGGCGCACACCTTTAATCCCAGCATGCACTTGGGAGGCAGAGGCAGGCAGATTTCTGAGTTTGAGGCCAGCCTGATCTACAGAGTGAGCTCCAGGACAGCCAGAGATACACAGAGAAACCCTGTCTCGAAAAACCAAAAATAAATAAATAAATAAAGTTGCATGCAACACCAAAATTCAAGATGTAGGTAAAGCTCAGGACAATAACATGTGTTTGACATGTACAAAAATCTACAATCCAGGGTCATCAGCCAATAATATAAAAACAAAAAAGCCAGGCATGGTGGCCCACATCTATTCCCTGTACTCTGGAACCAGAGGCAGATGGTCTCCAGATTCAAGGCCTATCTGGTCTACACCTACTTTCAGGACAGCAGGGCTACACAGAGAAACTTTGTCTTCAAAAACAAACACAAAATTTGAAATAATTAAAATAAAAAACCATCAACATCAGGCTAGAAAAAATAGCTTAGTATTGAACAGCACTTGCTTCTACTGTACCTTATGTGATTTAGGAAAAGAGTCTATTATGGTGAATTCGTGACAGTGTGGAAGGAAGCTGATGGATCAGTTTCAAATGAAACACAGTAGACACAAAGAAGAAGAAATGGGTTGAGACTATAGACAAATTCCAACCCCATAAGGAATTTCATCTAGAAATGTTTCTCCTACAAAAGTCTCTATGAACTCCCCCAAAGAAAGGCACCATAGAGAGACAAGTGTTCAGAGGCATCATCCTATCTGGGAGGTTTTTGATTTAACCAACTACAATCTGACCCTGGTCACTATATGCTCATGGTCATCCATGATGAAAAGGCATTTATTCTAAGTTCAATGATCCTCAAAGTCTGCAACAGCCCCTACACTGTTCAAATGTCTAAAGTCTCTTCTGGCACTCAAGACAATCTCTTGTCACATCTTGTAAGACCAAAAAACAAGTTACATCTTTCCAACATACACTGACAGAGACTAGCCCTTCATATTCTACTGAAGAGAATTATATACATAGTGAGGGAAGACTGCATCAAGGCAAGAAACCCAGCAGGGGAAACAATAAATCCTATAGCTCTGTTTCAGACACACAGGACTTCAGTTTCAAAGGGCTTAGATAACCATATCCCTGGAATTTCTTATCCATCTGGCCATGTGGTTGTTTCCATTCCCAATAGATATAGCTCTCCCATGCCCAGTGTCTCAGAACTTAGGTATCTCAACAGCTTCTGCTCTTAAACTGGAACTGGGGCCTCATCCTCACAGCTTCAGACAGTAAACTCTCACAGTGTTCTCCCTCCCTGGGGCTCTGACTCTGTAGGTCATACAAGGGTGGAACAACACTGAGTTGACACTGAAAATGAAGGCAAAACCATGGGCAAACATTGGTTCCAGGCTTGCTGTCTTGCTTGGTTACTGACAGCTCAGGTCCACTTGCTTAGGGATATGGTCACTCTCACTGGAAAAACCTTACCACATCAATCATCCATCAATACAAAATCTCACAGGCATAGCCCGCAGCCATTCTGATGGGGACACAGCCTCAATTAAGGCTCCCTTGGATGTAGGCTCTAAGATGTTAGAACTGGAGCTAATGGGGACACACAGACAATAATATATGAGAAACTTTTTAAGACCCAAATCCAATGTCTTAACCATGTCAATCACTTACATAGCAAAACCCCAAACATTGATGATTACAACAACTGGAAAACACAGATTTGTGAAGAAATGAGAGGTGAGCCTTTAGAATTAAGCAGTGGAAACCAAAAGTCTTTCTCCACAGAAAGTCCCCAAAGCAACAAAAACTCAAGAAACTCATAATATAATATTGTATATTTTCAGAAAACATAGGAGAATGTCTATCATTTTCTAGAGAAACAATATAATTAGATTCTAATGAATAAAACTTACACAACATACATGGCATCAATGATAAAAGAAGACACAAAGGCAGACCTATAAATATGACCTAGTCCTTTAAACAAGAATAGTAAGATTATATAAAACTCAAAATACAAGAATATCACTGGCCAGCTCTCATACTGAGCACTCTGCTTCCTCTATTGACAATAACAGGAAATGCACTGGAAGTGGAGGACTATTCCAAATGGAGAGATTTTCTCAGAGCGTACAAATGGTTAACAACGGAGCAGATTGTTAAAGAAACAGTGTTTACACTAACTACTTTATAAAACATAAATCGTAAGCCCTTCTGAAAACAAGTCTATTTCTGTTTTTATGTGTATGTTTACATGTGTTAGAGAGGATGTCTTTGATGAGTGTACAGGTGATGCACCAGAGAAGAGGGGGTCACATCCCCTGGATCTTAAGTAGCAGGTGGTTAAGGGCCTCCCAATGTGGATTGGGTGTTGGTATCTTAAGTCAAGTGAACCCCAAGAATAATTTTCTGAGTGACTTGCCCAGACTATATACTTTTTATTCAATAAATGAAAATTCCTAAACAGATTAACAACAAAAACCTAAACAAATAAAGAAATAAATAAAAGATCCCTGAGATCATTATTAAGAAGTTTAGTAGGGGATCAGGTAGGATGCCTCTAGACCTTCCCCAACACTCTCTTACCTGAGACCCAATATCAGGGTTCCCTCTTGTGAGCAGTTTCCTCTCCCCCTGACCATACCTTCTGTAGATACAACAGGTCATCCCCATCTGCCCTGATAATGGGAGAATTCAATATCCCTTTCACCAACAGACAAGTCCTCCAGATAAAGACTAAACAGGGAAATGCTACTGATGTTTAAAAAAAAAAAAAAGTGGAAACAAGTGATATTTACAGAAAGGTTTTCCCAAACACAAAGAAATATGCCTTCTTCTCAGCAACTCATAGAACTGTCTCCAAAATTGATAGCATGTTCAAACAAAATGGAAGGCTCCACAGATTGAAAAAGAAGAAAGGAAGGAAGGAAGGAAGGAAAAGGGTTAGAAGAAAAAACAAACCTCTGCATCTTATCAGATCACCATGGATTAAAGATGTCTATCATCAATGAAAGCTTAAGAACTCATGGAAACTGAAAAATGTTCTCCTGAATGCAAAATGGGTCAAGAAAGAAATTAAGGAGTTTATAAAATTTACTGAAAATAAATACACAATATATCCCAATGTATGAGACACAATGAAAGCTGTGATAAGAATACAGTTGATAGCAGTAAGTGTATACATAAGAACACTGGAGAGACCTCTTACTAGCAACTTAACAGCACATCTGAAAGCTCTAGAACAGAAAGAAAAAAGCACACCTAAAGGAGGGACCAACAGGGAACTACTGAACTGAGGGCCAAAATTAGTAAAATAGAAACAGAGAGACCAAAACAAACAAACAAAAAATATCAATAAAACACAGAGTTGATTCTTCAAGGAAAAAAAAAATCAACAAAATAGACAAACACTTTTACCTAAACAAGAATATGCAAACTAATAAAGCCAGAAATGAAAATGGGAACATAGCAGACAATGAGGAAATCCCGAATCATAAGGACATACTTTAGAAACCTGTACTCCACAATTGAAATCTAAAAGAAATGGATAGTTTTCCTGATAGGTACCACACACCAAAATTAAATCAAGATCAGAAAAACAACTTAAGTGGACCTAAAACTCCAAGGGAAATAGAAGAATTCAGTACAAGATTCCTAACAAAAAAAAGCAAAACAAAACAAAACAAAAAAAACAAACAAACAAACAAACTAGGATCGGACAGTTTTAGTGCAGAATTCAGCCAGACTTTCGAAGATGACTTAACACCAATACTGCCAAATTATTTTACAAAATCAAGGAACATTACCCAATTCATTTTATGAAGCCACAGTTACCCTGATATCCAAAGCACACTAAGATGCAACAAAAAAAGAGTAGGAACCAATTTCCCACATGAAAACAGAAGCAAAACTACTCAATAAAATACTTGTAAACTGAATCAAAGAACAGATCAAAAAGATCACCTACATTGTTAGAATAGGTCTCATCCCAAAGATGCAGAGATGGTTCAATATATGAAAATTAGTAAATATAATCCACAATATAAATAAACACACACACCAAATGAAACAATGAACACCAACCACACATCTCATTAGACTCCAAACAGTTCTTTCATAAAATCTAGCACCAATACATGATAAAACTCTTGGAGAAATTAGAGATATAAACATATGAATACATTTACAGGAAGCTTACAGCCAAAATCAAATTAAACGGAGAGAAACTCAAATAATTACAGTAAACTCCGGAACAAGACAAAGTTGTCCAATCTCACTCTATATACTGAATACAGTACTTGAAGTTCTAGCTAGAGCAATAAGACAACTGAAAGAGATCAAGGGGATATAATTTGGAAAGGAAGAACTCAAAGTATCCTAATTGGCAAATGATATGGCAGTATACATAAGTGACCCTGAAAATTCCACTATCAAACTCCTACAGCTAATAAACACTTTCAGGAAAGTGGCTGGATAGAAGATTAACTTAAAAAAAAAAAAGAAAGCAAAACACACAGCCTTCCTATATAAACATGACAAATGGACTGAAAAAGAAATCAGGTAACATCCTTCACAGTAGCCTCAAATAATGTAAAATATATTAGACTAACCCACCTCCAAAAAAAAAAAAAAAGTGAAAGGCTTGTACTGTACAAACTTCAAGTCTTTGAAAAAGGAATTGAAGAATCTATCAGAAAATGTTAAAAAAAAAAAAAAAACTCTCATGCTCATGGAACAGTTGGATTAATAACACAGTAAAAATGGCCATCCTACAAAACCCAATCTACAAATTCAAATTAGTCCCTACCAAAATTACAACAGAATTGTTTACAGACCTTGAAAGAACAATTCCAACACTTCATATGGAATAACAAAACGCAGGATAGCTAAGATAATCCTGAACAATAAAAGAACTGCATGGCATTGGCATAAAAATAGACATGTTGATCAATGGAATCAAATTGAAAACCCAGACATAATTCCACCCACATATGGACCTGATTTTTGATTAAGGAATTCACAAACATACAATGGAACAAAGACAGTACCTTCAAAGAATGGTGCTGGTTCTCTACATAAAGAAGAATGCAAATAAATTCATATTCATTACCCTGAAAAAAAACGCAAGACCAAGTGGATGGAAGACCCCAAAATAAACCAGATCCAGTGAAACTGATAGAAGAGAATGTGGAGAACAGCCCTGAAGGTGCTGGCACAGGAGACAACCTTCTAAACAGAGTAACAGTGGCTCAGGCTCTAAGACCAACAGTTAATATATGGGACCTCACGATTCTGAAACCTTCTCTAAGGCAAAAAGCACAGCCAACTGGACAAAGGGACAAGATAGCCTAAAGAATGGGAAAAGTTGTTTACCAACTGTGTATATTATACAGATAGAGGCCTACTATACAAAATGTATAATGAACTCAAGAAACTAGATTTTCAAAGAACAAACAATTCTATTTTAAAATGGAGTACAGAGCTAAACAGAATTCTCAAAAGAGGAAACTCACATAGCTAATGATGTTCAACATTTAAGAAATGTTGAACATCATTAGCTATCACAGAAATGCAAATGAAAACTACTTTGTGATTTCTTTTTACACATGTCAGAATAGCTAAGGTCAATAATACAAGTGACAGCCCATGCTGGCAAGGATGTGGAGCAAGGGGGACACTCTGACATTGTTGGTGGAAGGGCAAACTAATACAGACACTATGGAAATCAATACTGTGTTTCCTCAGAAAAGTTGGAATTGGGCTATTTCAAGACCCAGCTTGGCCATATACCTTAAAAAAAAAACGCTCCATCTTCTGGAAGGACGCCTGCTCCCTATGTTCATTGCAGCTGGATAGAAACTTGAAATGAGCTAGATTGTTCTCAACTGAAGAATGGATAAAGAAAATGTGGTACACTTACACCATAGAGATACTCAGCTGTTAAAAAATGACAATAAGACATTTACAGGTAAGAGATGTAACTAGGAAAAAGAACACCATTAATAAACAGGGTAATCAAAACTCCGAAATACAAATATGGCATGCATTCACTTATAAATCTATAGTAACTCTTAGGTGAATGATAAGTCAGCTATAGTCCACAGTCCAGGGGCAGACAGGGAAAGAGGAGGGCTATAGGGGGAAACATGGATCTCTCTGGGAAGGAGAACAAGAAAAGATTCTGAGGGTGGACTGGTGTTGAATGGGCACAGGAGTAGGAGGGATCAGGTGGGTAAGTGGAGAAAGTGCAGTGCAGGGAGGAAGAGCAGGAAGCTGGGAGCATTGGGGAGTTGAGGTAGATCCCTACAGCACTGGTAACTTCCTGGAATCTATGAAGGTGAGCTTAGTGAGCACTCCTGGTAATGGAAATTACAGAATCTGAACCAGCCATCCTGTGTAGAAAGGCAGGGCTTCAGTGGTGGGTTACACTTCACTGAGTTGTTGCCAAAGATGACCCATGGAGAGTCCTCAACAACTCAGACTCATGCTAGGACGGAAGGTTGCTCTCTGAAAATGGCAGCAAGGCCACATTGCTGAGGAAACCGTCCACACAGCTCACTGAATGTAGAAGTCACGCAGGTATAGGCCTTGACACTTCACCCCCATGCTCTGGTCTCTTTGGGGTCCTTTAGAAGTGTATAGTACTTTAACCATTGCTATTATCTTCATGTCTTTAGCACAGTGTCCTCCTAGCTATCCAGCTTTGTTCTCAATGGATGAGCATTTAGGTGATTTTAAAATTTAGGACACCATAAATATTACTACAATGAGCATAAGAATTCTGATACTTCTTAAAACTAATTTCTTTTTTTTTTCTCTTTTTCTTTCTTTCTTTCTTTCTTTTTTTTTTTTTTTTTTTTTTTTTTTTTGGTTTTTCGATTCAGGGTTTCTCTGTATAGCCTTGGCTGTCCTGGAACTCATTCTGTAGACCAGGCTGGCCTCAAACTCAGAAATCTACCTGTCTCTGCCTCCCAAGTGCTGGGATTAAAGACGTGCGCCACCACTGCCTGGCAAAACTAATTTCAAGTACATAAAAATCTTCTGAGAAGATTTCTTAGATCCATACCAATTCTGTCATTTTTATGAGAACCCTGTAGACAGCAGGCACACATAAACTTGGATAGCATGAGACTGTGTGGAGAACATGGTTTACTGTGTTGTTTGTGGTAATGAGCTTCCATGGGTGTAGCTACAGTGTCTAAATGGATCAGCATTCATATACTAAATATGTGCAATTTTATATCAACTATAAAAATGCAATTAATAATTAATAATTTAATTAATTTCGGTTGGTATCTGCGCTAAATCGCAACCTACTTCTATCCAAGTTTATTTTTCATGCGAATATACAATTCTCTGAATTGCTCAACTCTGGACCATGTTTTATTTTCACTTTTTATCTTCTCAATTAAACCATATTTGGTAGGATAGGGTCTTTGTGACCATAGCAATGTATTCTGTGTCAGTAAACTCATACTAAACTCCTCTTTCTATGCCTTTGAACATTATTTCCCTTATGTTTCAGTTTTCCTCCTCCCAGGGGATCCACACACAGGGAGGTTCCAAGGTCAAAGGCCTCTGCCCAGGTCACCACATGGACCAACAGAACCACAAGCTGATCCCCAGTCGTCCTCAGCCTCAGCAGATCAGATTCTGATAGCTCAGTAGAATGACTCCTACTGGCCTGAGGACAATGGGCTCCACAGTCACCCTGGCATGGCTTAAGGTCTTCTTCACAGCTTCCTACAACTGCACAAGAGGAGAATCCTAGAAAGAACATTCACTGCCTCCAACTGGTGCTCCTGATTGCTAGGCCTGCTAAGAGTTCCTATTTAGCTTGGACAACCCTGCTGGGCCATAGGGCAGCAGCAGCACCTCTACTGGAGGAAGCAGAGATCAAAGGACTTAGACAGCTGAGGCACTCCAGCTCTGTCCTTCTACCCTAGGATCAGACAGATCCCTGGTCTGGGAAATTTGCATTTTAGTACAATTTTCCAGTCTCACGGAGCACTTCCTGTTCCTCTTCTAAAGCACAGGGTCGTATGTGTGCACATTCCATTGCACACACACTGCCCACTGCAGCAATCTCTACCTCCTAACTGGGAAGTCCTGCAGGAAACCTTTAGTGAATCTCAGTAACAACAATTAAAGCAAAAGGTGGCCATGAATTTGAAAGCAGAGTAGTTAGTGAAGGTGAATGAAAAAAACAAATAAAAAGGTAAGGACAAGGCTGCTCCTTGGTGTGAAGCAGCAGAACATTCCTTATAGATAAAAGGGAGAGCGCAGCCAGACACAGGGACATCTGGGAGAACAAAGAATGGCCATGACTATGAGCCATGTGAGGAGAGGTAGCAGGGAAGGAAGCCAGACCTAGAGGCCAGGAGAATAAATGGTAAATAAAAATGGCCAGGGAACCAAAACAGTTGGATTGCATGAGGAAAGAGAGCTTGGAGAAGGACCAACAAAACACTGGACTACAAGGCAAGATAGTCCAGCAACACCCAGTAATAAGTAGGAACTCAGGGATGCTGGGAGAACCCAGAAGCAAGGTCTGCTTTGATTTGTTAGTTAGGCATCTGAGACCGTTGTCCATGGTTTGAGACTTAACACTGAGGAGGAATGAGAAGGTGGACATGGTTTACATATAATCTCAAAAGTTATTTCTGTACCCTCCCCCAGCCTTGAGCAGGCCAGAAAGACCTTGTTTACCACAATAGACCTAGTAATAGGACCGAGGTGGAGTTATCCACCTTGGCTGCCGGTACAACTTCCTACAGGAACTTCGAATAGACTGCCCGCTGAGCTTGCCTTGCAACATAATCTGAAATAAAAGATGGGTTCGATGGGCTTCCCCTATATATACAAGTGCTGAATGTTAAACTTTGAGCCTTGATCCGAAAACTTTTTCTAGGCTTCATGCTTCTCTCGCCTCTCCATTGCTTTTTTCCGTTTCCAGCCCCCATTTCAGGTGAACCCAGTTCGTCCATGACCACAAGCGGCTACAATTTCAAAGGCTTTATGGCCCCATATTCTTCATGGACTAGACATGTGAATTAGAGCACACCAAGAGCTACTCACACCTTCCTCTCAGGTTGTCCATTTTCAGACGGAAAAAATTACATTCCTATTAGGCACAGCTACATCGGCTTCTCCAGACTTTATTGCTTACACACAAATTTGGGGTCTGGAAATAACTTCAGTGCCTCAGCCAGAATCTTGAGTGCCTTCTCTGTGAAAATGGCCAGTTTAGGCTTTTAGTCAACTCTCTCTCACCTTCCTTCCTCCCAGTCCATTCCTGTGCTGTGAACACACCAGCTTCAGTGCTCCTCACTCAACTCAATTCTTACACAGGTCCCTCTTTGTCTGCAACCCCCTGCAAGATCCAGGGAGAAGGGAGGACACTCACTCGGTGGTGTTTTTCCTTCTCATTGATCAGTCAGGGCCCAGCCTGGAAGAGCTGCAGGACTGTCTTCTAAGCACTGGGCAGTAGAACCAGGATTAGGGGTTCAAAGAAAGTCTTAGGAACACAGCATGAGGAAGACTAAGCTACATGAGGCCTTGCTATAAAGAAATACGAAAGTCCTTGAGAAAAAAGGAATAAAATTCTTAGTGAATGGGAAACATTGGAGAATAGAAACAAGCATCAGATCAAAGCAGTGATGCATAAAGAAAATGAAACCTAAATAGTAATAGTAACAATTGACTTTAAAAAAAAAAAAAACATAACTATAATTGAAAACCGGATAGGTATACTGACTTTGAAAAAGAGCAGACCCTTCTCTGGTAGAGAGAAGGGCATTAGTAAGATACTGTTTGACCCTGGCCCTATGTACAATGTGAGCTGCTCAGATCTGTACTGGCTACAGCCAATAGCCCCTGTCTGGAATCTCTGAGCTAACAATGTCAATGAGGATTGCACATCTGCATAGGGCAGACCAGTAATTGGAAATTTAATATTCACTGGCTCAAGCTAACCTTCACAAACTGCACACCCACCGAGCTGGTCTGATTTTTATTCAAATGCATGAACTGATGCATGCTGGGAAATGACAAAATCACTCACTCTGCCTGAATCAGGTTCTACTTCAGAACCACAATCCCTACAGCTGACTCCCTTAAACTTTAGTCTGTGATCTGCACATTGCCTACCCTGCTTCGCCCTGCAGTGTACACTTTAAACTGTTCCACCTGTTCTGGTCTGAAAGTGGAAGCCATGTTCCACCTACAAATACTTTTCCTGCTGCTGCAATGGACACTTACTTACATAACTCAAATGTGTAATTTTAAAACTCTGTTGTGAGACAGCCTTTTAATTAAAGAATTTGGGAAGTTTAATCAGGAGAAAAACACGGTCATTGCCCTGGGGAGCAACAGACACGGATCAAGGTGACCTGAGTCAACACAGCTTGTCTCAGAAACAGTTTTGTAAAGGGCTGAAGATGTAACTTTCTATAATCAATATGCAATCCCAAGGAGAAATCACTATGAAATAATAAAGATTAATTAAATAAATCTCTTTAAGAACACCATACCTTTGGCTCTTGATTGGTCTCAAAGAGGAGTCACCCTAGAAGAGATTTTGCATTCCACTTATGGTATATCCCTTAAGTCTCTTTTAGATTCAGACCCCAGGTTATGCCAAGAACTATGTAAACACAGACTGCAGACTGCAAGTCTAAACACAGGCAGATGTGAGATACACATAGCAAAGATTTTCACAGAAGTAAATACACCAGCATTCTAGAGTGACAGGGTCTTAGTCAAAAGTCCGAGTGGAGCCGGGCGGTGGTGGCGCACGCCTTTAATCCCAGCACTTGGGAGGCAGAGGCAGGTGGATTTCTGAGTTCGAGGCCAGCCTGGTCTACAGAGTGAGTTCCAGGACAGCCAGGGCTACACAGAGAAACCCTGTCTCGAAAAACCAAAAAAAAAAAAAAAAGAAAGAAAGAAAGAAAGAAAGAAAGAAAGAAAGAAAGAAAGAAAGAAAGAAAAGAAAAGAAAAGTCCAAGTGGATGAGAAAGATAGGGAAAGTAGTAGGAAGAAAAGAAAAAAAGCTGCAGTGCAGAGGTCTGTTGTTTTTAATAAAATCTAAATCATTCATTTTTACCAAGTAAGACTCAGGAGCCAGATGCTGGACTGCAAGCCTGCTAGCTCAGAGATGCAGAGAAAGCACCTGTTGATCTTCCTCTTCAGCTGAAGTCCCAGAAGGAATCTCTTTCTGCCACACCTTCTCAGATCACCTCCTCCAGACTGAATGTCCCTACCTGCATCTTCCTGTCCATCTCTGTGTCTAAGCTCCCAATTCCCTCTTACTCTCTACGGCTTTTTTCTTACTAATCCTAGGTTCCCTTCCTGTCAGCTAGTTGCTTGCTCCACCTCTTGACCTATAGTTGATTTTATTTAATCATGTTTACACTCGGGTTCACAGTATGATCAAATATCCTGCAACAGAGGTCTCACACAAGCTACGCCTCATGTGGTAAGCTTAATAAGAATATCATCTTGTATACTACTTATAGAAACATGGAAAGAAATGGGAGCCGTCTATGAAGTCAGCGAAGCTATCATGCAATGGGACAAACTCAGGAGGAGTCTAACAAATCCATGCTGTTCACAGGGAACAGGGGGTATCTCAGAAACATTACTGAACAAGCCTACAGTGGACTTGGGACTGATAACCACAGACTCATATCATGGCAAGAGTTGGGTTCTCAGGATCTGAAGCCACCTCTCCCCACAGGTCCTGGCCCCAGACCATTACCAGCTTTTTCAAGCATATTTCTTGCATATTTCTCAAGCATACTTAGAGAAGGAGCTCTGTAAAAGCAGCTTGCATTCACCTGACGTAACTGTCTCTGTGGCTTACTGACTCAGCCTGTTTACCTAGCCTAGTCCTGAAGATTTCTAGTCTCTGTACAATCCCAGCCTCAGAGATCTATTGCTGAATAAGCTGACCTTTCCTAGTTCTTCCTGAACTCTTGCTGGCTGCTCAACTCAGCTGTCCCGGCTCAAAACTCCTCTCCACACTGACTGATTCAATCCAGTCTCTGTCTCTCTCTTCTTCCTGCTTCTCTCCATCCTCCTCCTCCTCTTCCTTTTCTTCCTCTCTCCTCTCTCTGCTTTCCCTTTCTCTTCCCCGTTCCTGCCTCCCTCTCTCACCTTGGTGACATCCCTGACCTCGGTTCTTGGGGCCAGTGAACACAATTGCCCAAGAGCAGCTTCCCAACTGGCACTTAATATAATCTACTCTGGCTTGAACTGGCTCATTTGAGCAGCAGAGAACAAATAACTTATCAATGGGAATGGCCTAGTGGCTGGTTGTAAATCTGGTTTGTCTCCTCCGTTCTGCTCTTCAGCCATGTTTCTGAACAATCCTGGTGAACAAACATGTGTATCCGAGCATCCTGTCTCTAACAAGCAGGGTCAGCACAGTAGTCATCTGTGGGGTGTTTTAGAGAGCATCCTCCCTCATCTAAATTCCATGTGGTGTGACTTACTCTCTCCTAAGCACTGCAATTCCTTTACATCATAAATCCTGCTCTTCTACACCACAGCTTAATATTGGAGTGCTACCCAACGCATGAGACGCCTTTTACAACCTCCACAAAACGAACTCCAAATGGATCTTACAACCAAAAGTTAAATGCTAAAGGTATAAACTGTAGAAGATACTAAGAGAAACCAGAGCTCTTCGAGTTTGGCATCTTGCCAAGGATGTTCCTGAACACAAGCTTCTGCTCCAAATGCCTGGCGCAGAAGCAGCCCTGATAGTGAAGTTATTCAGAGCCCACCACGGAATGACTAGAACTAAAAGAGACCCCACAGGTGGCCACATCTGGCCACCACTTACCACCCAATCCCAGAGAGAACCCACCACACCAGCTCCCCAGGCTCAGGCGCCTGCTCCTCCCCGATGTTGGCAGTGACCCTATGCTCACCATGCCGCGACTTCAGACCTTGCCTGAGTGTGCCTCAGAGCACCCAGTACGAACTTCCCCTTCTTTCTCCTGAAATCAAGGTGGAGAGCTTGCATCTGTAATTCTCAGAATTAATCTGGAAGCCTCCTCGGCCCGGGAACTACGCAACTTCCTGGAATGCTGGGAATTGTAGTTCTCTGGAAATAACAAAGGCTCATGGGAAAGTATGGTGGCCTAGTTGAATTTAGCGAAGTAAACCCCTGTAACTCGTGACTGAGGCCGTTCAAGCTGGCAAATTCCAGAGGAATTTTACTAACCAAGGTCTGTCTCTTGGTCAGTATTTAATATTTAATAAATGCCTGCTTTAAGTTTGTTTCAAAATTGTTGAGTTTTTTTTTTCAGCAAAAATCAGGATTAACATACAGAGGTTCATAGGAAGATAACTCTACCCTTCAGTCGCTCTTCAATACGTATACTGGAGAGTGAGCTCAGCTGCCAAGAACGCTGAGTGTCCTAGCGCCAGATTTTTACATCGGGCAACCAAAGTGGGATCCTCACAGAAGCAAGCAGTCTCTACTAGAAGCTAAGATAAGCAGTTGGGGGCGGGGCGGAGAGGAGCGGTTTCCAGCACAAACAGGCTGAGATAAGTTAGCAAGGATATCCTGACCTTGGGTTCCTAGAAGTGGCACTGAGTAACTTTCCTAGAATTCTTGATCAAGGAAATCAAATTCTAGTTAAACCTGAAATACTCTCAGCAACAATATAAGATGGAGAAGTGGTAAGGTCTCTGTCCACCAGCAAGAACGAGGATTGAAGCCAGACATGGTATAGCATAGGCAGAGGGATCTCTTTGAGTTTGAGGCCAACTTGATCTACAGAGAGAATTTCTGAACAGCCAGAGCTGCAGAAAGAAACCTTGTCTCTAAAAATCTGGCCATGCAGTGCCAGCCTATAGAAGAGTCAAGGCTTGATCAAAGTATGGATGACTTCACTGGCTTTCTGTGAAAGCATGGTAGTCACATGGAAGGTTGTAAGTTGGACATCATAAGTAGGAAATGTCTGCTAGGGGGAGGGGATGTGGACACCCTCCTCAGCTCTTCCTTTCTGTACTCTAGCCTGTTCTAACCTCAGGATCATCCCATAAAAGATAAGCCACTGAATTCACCCTTGTTCAACAGTCCCCAGGCTTTTTGTCTTTGCCTCTCTGTGAACACATAGGGGATGCATCTTCTTACCCTTTTAGGACTCAGAGTTCTGTCCACAGAGAGGAAGAAGGGCTGTGGGTGACCAGGGATTCCCCTGTGACCAGCACCTGAAGGCTGAGGATAGCTTCCTAGGATGGCTGAAACTGGAATTGTCCCAGGAATCTCGTGCTTGGAGAAGAAAAAAGTCTGTCATTCCTCAGAGCGGAAATCAGTATCACATAGTTCTGACCGATCAGACCTCCTTGCAGGAGAGACTGGGTTTGAAGTGATGGGCTAGTTTAGTGGCGTGTGATGGCACATGCCTTTAATTCTAGCACCATGAAGCAGAGACAGCAGATCACTCACTTTGAGGACAGTCTGGTCCACAGAACTAATTCCAGAACAACCTGGAACAAATTCCAGGGATACAAAGGAAACCCTGTCTCATAAAAGAAAGAAAGAGAGAGAGGGAGAGAGGAGAGAAGGAGAGAGGGAGGGAGGGAGGGAGGGAGGGAGAGAGAAAGAGAGAGAGAGAGAGAGAGAGAGAGAGAGAGAGAGAGAGAGAGAGAGAAATGACGGGCCAGTGATGAACAGGACCACACCTTGACAGGACTGCTTAGTCACATGCAACACTCGCTTTCTACTTTAATATTAAACCCCATGTCAGGACCCAAAAGATGGAGTAGGAGAGGGGGTATTGGAGGCCTCACTGCCCAGCTCAACATCTTTTTTGAAATATTTTGTTTTTATTCATATGCATATCTCCACGTAAGTATATGTCCTATGTGTGTATATGTGTGTGGCCTCAGAGGCTACCTGGACTTACAGACAATTGTGAACTGCCCAATGAGTGTGCTGAGAACCAGATAGATTCAGGTCCTTTGGAAGAGCAAGAAGAGTTCTTCACTGCTGAGCCATCTCTTCAGCCTCCGCACCTCAATATCTTGTCTACAAAATGCCTTTTATGTCCACCTCATGTGCTATAGAGAAGAGACAGGAGCATGGCTTAAACTGCTCTCCCATTCCCCAACTTGTGTGTCCACAGTCCAAACCTCCCAGCACATGGCTGTATCTGGAGGCCAAGCCTTTAGGGAGGTAAGAAGGTAAAGGTGTGGCCCTGCTCTAGTAACACTGCTGTTCTTTTAATCAGGGGTCATCAGCAAGGTTGAAGCACAAAGATTGTGAGGGAACCTGTGAGAGGGTGGCTGTCTACAAGCAAAGGAAAGACACCTTCAGAAAAGCCAGATCACCAGTGCCCTACATTGGGCTTCAGACTCCAGAACTAGGAGAGGTTAGATTTCACTTGGGTAAACATCTCAGTCTCTGGTGTTATGCCATATAGCCAAGGCAGACCAATAGATAAGTACCTGTATTTAATGGCTACTCCAGGCCCACTGTCCCTGGTCTGAACTGCTTGAGATCTACTTTAGATTTCAAGAATTTTTTTTTAATTTCAGTTTTTTCTTAACTTATTTACTATATATCCCACTCACTGCCCCCTCCCGGTAACCCCCCACACACAATCATTCCCCGCTTCCCCTTCTCCTCTGAGCAGATAGGGTCACACTCGATATGCCCCCGACCCTGGCACTTCAAATCTCTGTGCTTCTGCTCCCACTGAGTGCAGACAAGACAGCCCAGCTCCGGGCAACAACTTTTGGAATAGCCCCATTCTCAAGCCCCGCCCCGCTCAGTTGTTCACAACCCACGTGATATTCGAGCTGCATATCTGATACATGTGAGCATGGAGTCCCAGTTCCAGCCCACGTATGTCCTTTGGTTAGTGGTTCATTCTCTGAGAGCCCCAAGGGTCCATGTTAGTTGATACTGTTAGTATTTCTGAGGGCTTCTTATCCCCTTCGAGGCTATAATTCTTCCTCCTGTTTTTCCATAAGAGTCCTCAAGCACCATTCATTGTTTGCCTGCAGGTGTCTGCATCTGTCTGAGTCAGCTCCTGTCTGGAGCCTCTCAGAAGACAGCCATGCTAGACTCCCGTCTGCAAGCATAACAGAGTATCATTAATACTGTTCAGGACCGGTGATTGCACATGGGCTGTGTTTCAAGTTGGGCCACTTATTGTTTGGCCATTCCCTCAGTCTCTGCTCCCGCCCCTGTGCCCACATTACGTGTAGAAAGGATAAATTTTTGTGGGTAGGTTGGTGTCTCTATCTCTCAGCTGCAGTTTCTGCCTTGCTACAGGAGGCAGCCACTTCAGGTTCCATATCCCCAATGTAGTGAGTCACAGCTAAGGTGACGCCCATTGATTCTTGGGAGCCTCTCTAATCTCAGGTCTCTATCCAGTCCTAAAGTTGCCCCCCACTTCCTCAACCCCATCAGTTGAAGGTTTCCATTCATTTTCATGGTCATCTAGCCATCTCTCCTGTCCTTCCCCACACTTGATCCTGAATCCCCTAGTCCCCTCCCCATCCTCCTCCTCCCACCCCAGTTCCCTCCTTCCATCTGTCTCTTGTGACTATTTTTTTCTCCCTTGTGAGATTCAAGCTTCCTCACCTGGGGCTTCCTAATTATTTATCTTCTTTGGGTCTATAGAGTGTAACGTGGTACCTGTATTTAATGGCTAATCTCCACTTATGAGTACATACCACGCATGTCCTTTGGGGGCTGGGTTACCTCACTCAGGATGATATTCTCAAGTTCCATCCATTTGCCTGAATAAGCAATGTGCTAAAGCTTTTGCATACAGCAGTAGGTCTTAGCTACCATGCAGAGAAACTCCGTTAACATAGTCAATGTGGTACTGTTGACATCTCGTGGTATCTTTATACAAGAGTACAACCTTTAGCTGGGCAGTGGTGGTGCACGCCTTTAATCCCAGCACTTGGGAGGCAGAGGCAGGTGGATTTCTGAGTTCGAGGCCAGCCTGGTCTACAGAGTGAGTTCCAGGACAGCCAGGGCTACACAGAGAAAGCCTGTCTCAAAAAAAACCAAAAAAAAAAAAAATTTGTTTCAGTTTTCGATTTCTATTTATTTTTGTGTGCATTGGTGTTTTGCCTGCATATATGTCCGTGTGAAGGTGTCAAATCCTGGAGGTACAGACAGTTGAGAGTTGCCATGGGGTATTAGGATTTGAACCCAGGTCCTCTGGAAGACCAGTCAGTGTTCCTAAATACTGAGCCAAATCTAAGCCACTGTTAAATCTTATTATGTGATGCCATTCTGTCTGTCTGTGTATGTGCATGTGACTGCTTATTTCCAAAATTAGACCCTTGAATCTTCTTGTAGCAAGAATTACAGAAAATTGCCAAAAACCTGGCCTTAGTTATGGCAATAAACTTGTCTTCACTACTCAGCTATGTCTCTAGACCTGTAAATATTTTAAACCCTTTACATATCACCATCATGTCAGGAAGTAGCAAAGAACTAATAATACAAGAGAGAGAACTTATTCATGTAATTTTTTACGAAGATGTTAGACATCATAGATGTCTTCAGTTTAAGGAAAAACATCGTTCATCTCTTTTTCTTTATAGCCTGGAAGGAAGGACATTGTTTACCATGTCCACTCAAGTGTCATGGAGGAGATCACCAATTGTTGACGGAGTTTGTATTTTGAAATATTTGAAGTAGATGTTAGAGTTTAATGTATGTGAGGCAAATCCATTTACAGAACTTTACTAGGCCATTGTTATATTCCTTCTGTGGCTCCTGGTCATCTTCTGCATTTTCACTTGGTGGTCTGTATTTTTTTTGCCGCAATGTATAGAATGGATGCCCATCATCGATGTGGTCCATTGCTTAAGTATCAGAGTAAGGGTTTTTGTGAAGGATGGTGTGTGGTTGTTCTTGGTTTTTCAGATTTTCACAAACTCCCTAGAGATGTTGCTTCTTTTCCAGCCTGATTTGGATGTCAGTTATTAGGCAAGGCTACATTTTAATGTTTGATTGTCATGTGTCAGCCTCCTGAGCACATGTCCAATGGTAGATGTACCCCCAACCTGTCCTGTTTGTCAACACATTTTAACAAAGTTAATGTTAAAATGCTTAATAGAAGAGAATATCTAAAATATTTAAATGTCTCATCTGTCAGAGATGTAATGAAGTAGAATAATCAGCAATCAACTGCATATCTCACAATACAGCTCAATTGCTATGGCTACGTGAATGATATTTGATAAGCCATGCTTCTTCATGTTCCCATAGTTACCTTTTGGCACTGCATCTTCAAATAGTGGCTTCTAAGGGAATTATCTAGAGGTGGTAGATGCTAAAACAGCAATGAAATTACTTTACATGGGAACATTTCTGGTGTGTGTGTGGTGTGTGTGTGTGTGTGTGTGTGTGTTACATATGTGTTATTACAGGTTTTTAGGCCATGACACATATGCTGAGATTGAAAGACAACTTTGTGGAGTCTACTTTGGCCATTTTTTATATGATGATCAAGGTCAGGTTGCTAGTTTTGCAACCCACAGACATTTCACACTGAGCCATCTCACTGATCCTCAAATAAGATTTAATCATCAATAAAATATTATCTTCTTTTCAGATTGTCAACATATTGTCACACCAAAATGGAAGAAAACAGGACAATTCAAATATTAAATCTTATTTGCAAATGACAATATATTCTGTTACCTTTTGTGTGTGTGTGTGTGTGAGTTTATACTTCGGACTGAATGCTTGTTCCTTGCACAGAACCACAAACGAATATCAGAGACTCACCTCTGTGGGGAAAGACAGCTGCTGCTGGGTCTGAGGAACTCAGTTCAATGTCTGCGAAACCCATATTACTTGTACAAACTTTTCTCTTATTTCTAGACTTGGGCTGTGGCAAGTACACACTCACACACCAGCACATATATAAATAATTTTGAAAAGATATTTATTTTATGTATATACATATACTGTCTTCAGACACACCAGAAGAGGGCATCAGATCCCATTACAGATGGTTATGAGCCACCACATGGTTGCTGGGAATTGAACTCAGGACCGCTGGAAGAGCAGTCAGTGCTCTTAACTACTGAGCCATCTCTCAAGCCCATATAAATAATTTTTTAAGCCCAAATAAGGGCCAATGAGGTCACTTGAACCAAACAACTCCTGGGTTTCATCTCTAGAATTCTTCATGTACCTGAAGTGGACAATAGACACTAGTGTAAATGGTCCTCTCACTCCCACATACACACCATGGCACAGGTGTGTACATAAACAGTTCAAACATTTTTAAATGGATGAAACTGATAAAGTAAATAACTCAATTATTTAGAATATATGAAATGATTTGCCGGTTTAAATTCTTACTGTAGGATTTCAAGAACTATTACTGTTTATGAAAACAATGATGGTTCATTTTTTTTTTAACCTTATTTTATCCTTTCATTTTATGATTTAAAGACAGGTCACTTTTTAAAAATGTATCTCAGGTGGGCTTAGAGTTGCTAGGAGATAGTTGCAGGTCAATCTCTCTGAGTTTGTGGCCAGCTTGGTCAACACAGTGAGTTCTAATAGAGCCATGGCTATGTAGGGATATCCTGTCTCAAAAAGATCCAAAAATAGTATATTTCAAATTATGAAAAATTTCCTAACAAAATCTGAGTAGACTCTGGTTGGTTTTAACAGACTTCCTGCCATCTTTACTCACATTAAGAGAACTGTTTTCGGGGGCTGGAGAGATGACTGGAGAGATACATAAAATAAAAGAGAGAGAACTGTTTGCAATGTAAATAAAAAGTAATGCTGAGAGTCCATTCACAGCGGGATGAGATGTGTTGAAACCTTCAATAACAATCTAACAGGACCAAGTCACCTTTGAGTGACAGGAGACGGAAGGAGCGATGAAGCATCTTTGTCCTCTGCTTTATAAGGACATATTTGAGAGCTGGAGAGTTAGTGGTACTGCTCCTCTGTGTACTGAAGTTTGCCTCCCAGCACCCACACCAGATGGCCCCGGTCAAGGACATATAAGGTGCTGTGAATGATGGGAAGAC